>NC_066362.1:107255256-107555256 GCF_013377495.2 Cygnus atratus
TCATCCGTTTTCCCCTTAGAGATAGGTGGGACCTGTCTGCGGCCATCAGGCCAGGTACCGAGTAAAGCGCCCCGTGGTCAAAAAAAAACCAAAATTTCTGTGTTGGCACCAGCCTCTGAGCCACCTGTTTATCAGGTGGGCTTTCCAAGTCCTCTCTGTACCCCTTCCTGCCACTGTAGGGATGGAGGAAAGCATGACCTGTACTCCCGCTCCATCTACTAATTTTCCCAGTCCCCTAAAGTCCCGTTTGATAGCCTTCAGGCTTCTCTCTTCAATATCACCTCTGCCACCCTGGACTATCAAAAGAGGATAGTAGTCAGAGGGGCAAACCAGGTTAGGAAGCTTTCTGGCAATGTCCCTGACCCTGGCCCCAGGGAGGCAGCAGACTTCCCTATGGGTTTGGTCAGGTCGACAAATAGGGCCCTCTGTTCCCCTGAGAAGGGAGTCTCCTACAACGATTACCCTTCTATCTTTCTTGGTGGAGGCAGTCCTGAGGCGTGGAGTCGACTTCCTCGCCCTAGACATCCTCCTGGATAGACTTTCTACCTCATCCTCACCCACCGGTCTCTCAAGCTCCAGGGCCTCAAACCTGTTGTGTATGGGCCGGGGAGGCAGGGCCGGTAGGGAGGGGCGTTGCCTGCGACGTTGAGCAGGGGCTTGTTTCCCTTCCTCCTCATCTCCTAGGTCCCCTCCCTCTGCTCGACAGGGCAGGGGGTCCACCACTGTTTGGGGTGTCTCACCCCGGTGCCTTTCCTTCAGGCCTTGCAGGGAGTTGCTCCACCTATCTCCAGCTCGCACTCCCTGATGGCCCTCAACCTCTCAACCTCCTCCCTGAGCTCTGCCACCAGGCTGAGCAGGTCGTCCACCTGCTAACACCTCACACATGCGGTGTCTCTGCCGCCCTCAGATGGCAGCAACAGGCTCAGGCACTCCGTGCATCCAGAGACCTGAACTGCCACATTTTTCAGTGGGCACTCTGTCTAGGTGGCCACAGACTGTCTAAAAAGAGCTCTCCGCCTAGTGGTGACCATGGCGGTTTACCTATAGGTAGGCAGCCGGTAGATGTGAGCAGGGCGGAACGCTCTGCCCTGCCTGCGCGAACTGCCGCGCAAACTGCCGCACCTCGCCCTGTTTGCCCACACTGTTTGCTTACCTGCCCTCTTCGCTCGCGCTCCCTAGGGGCTGCCTTTGAGTGGCCGGGGAGGAGGCGCTGCTGGCTCTGCCTACCCCTCGTCAGCCTCCCTCATGAGGGCTGCCAGGTCCTGGTGTCTCCCTTGGCTGCTTTGAGTGGCCTTGATGCCGCAAAAAAGCCCTGCCCGCCTCGATTCCCTGCTCCGCAGCAGCACGCATCTGCCCCGGATAGGCAGAGCTTTAAGAAAAGTATAATAGCTTTGCAAAATATGGTGACACTATCTACTTATTTTTTATGCTTTGATTTATTTATTTTTAAATGCGTGGTGCATAAGGGGCTACTATTTAGACTGACCACACATTATATGTAAATAATAAGTAGTTCTTTCCTACTGAAACTGTTTGACCCAACATGTAAGCTATATATTGGCAAATAATTAATGGCAAATTATTATAGTTTAATTCTTCATATGCTTTCTGTAAATAAACACCTCTTTCATGGGTGAATTTCATTAAAAACAAGCAAACAAACTAATTTTGGTCTCCAGTTTAATCTGAGGTATTACCTTGGCATCTGACAAACTGTGTGCACCAACTCCTTCTGATCAGTAGCTTTTTAAGTGCAACTAATTTTAAACATTTGTATTTTGTAAAACCAGTTGTTTTGATTAAATTCAGCTATAGACACTCTTTATTTTATTTAATGAACCAAAATCTTATAATGAGTTTTCATCTGTTAATAATGGCGTATATGAATGATAGCTTACTCCTACAAATATTTGACAATACACGGGTAAAATAAATTTTGCATTAGCATTCATGCCAGTGAACTAATTTGCTCATTATTTCCAGCAAGCAGACAGAAAGGTGTGAACACAGTCAAAGCAAATGCAATTAAATTGAAAAATTTGGGGAAAAAATATGGTATTGATACAGCTGCACTTAGGGAAAAAAATCTGGAAAGATTATTTATAAAAAGTTTATTTTATTGAATGACTTATATTCACTTAAAAAAACAAAGGCATACATATTCATTTGACTTCCATATCACTGTTTAATCTTTGATTTAATGTCCAACTATAAAGAGAAGCATAAATTAGAAATTATTATAATTAGATGCTCACTATTAATGTTATAAAAATTGAAACTATTTTTGCCAAAGGAACTATCAGTTGAATATGCTTAATTCAAAAAGACCTTTCATGTCGTACAATTCTGGCCCACCAAAACAGTGAGTCACATGGAAAAGCTGTCAGAGATAGAACTGAAGAATTGAAATTATTGTTTAATAGTAACTTGGAAAAAAAACAACAAACAAATATGCAAGCAAAGTAGTGATAATCACTCTACTCATAGATTACTATTGTTAAATAACACTGGTGTTATTTACTAAACACTATATTTTTCGGCTTTATCATATTTATAGAAATCCAAAATTCATTAATTTGAACAGCAGATTTAGTTGCTTAGCAAAGGAGATGAAACTTAGAAAGAAGGTCTGTGTCTGTCTAATGATTAAGAAGGGAATCTGCAAATCTTTCATCATAAAAATTACATACCATTTAAAACCTTTAAACAAAAACATGGATAATTGTAATACCTGTTAAAACCCAACTGACTGGGATAAATGCATATTTTTGCAAGTCTTTTTTTTTTTTTAATTTAAGTTAATTAAAGTCTTTCTTGACTGTAACTAAGATCTACCACAACCACTTATTCTTACAAAGCTTATTAGAATGAGAGAAAAAAAGGAGAGCAGAAAGAAAAACCTGCCCCTAGTTTTTGTGTTTTGTTGTTGTTGTTGTTTTGTTTTGTTTTGTTTTTGTTTTTTCCTCGGGGTGGAGTCTTAGAAGATGAGGAAAACCGTAATGCTGCAAACCCCAGTGTCATGACTGTTGGCAGAATAATGCATTGTGAATGCTTCTGGTCACCAAGGGAGCAGTTCGGCAGCTAATCAAAGGTTCTTCAAAAATGTAGTAGTCATGGAGAGACCCCACTAAATATATCAGAAATGACAGTCAGAGAAAACAGTTCAAGTTTAGATGGACCCCATGACTGGAAATAGGTGGATGCCTTCCGCTCTCCTGGCTAAAATTATTAATATTTTAATTACCTTGTTTTAAGAGGCCACCTTGGAAGAATTCTTATGGGAGACACCAGTGTATTCAGTAGCTAGATGGAAGGATTTCTTCCTTGGATGAATGAGCTGTGGTTCCAAAAGGCTAGATCTGAAGCAGAGCTTTATCTGAAAAATCAAGAGACAGTTTATACCCTACAGACATCACCTTTTCTGGAAAGTGGCATGCAGACACATCTGTTTATATCTGGGTAGCACAGAACAATTCCAGCTCAGGAAAATGACCACCCACTAATGCAGGACATGTACCACATCACTGCATCCCATGATGAGCCTATTGTTTCTTGGGAAAGGACAGACTCACCTTCCCACTAGGCAAACCACAACTGTTTGGCAGACTTGTTTTAATATTGAATCTCTGATGTAAAAACAACTCATCACACACTTTTCACTCTCCAAAAATTATGCATACACCAAAAAGTCAAATATTTCTGCACACTATGTAAATGGCATGTCAAGGGAAAGCTAATTAAGAGGGATAAGGATATACCAGATTTGCTAATTATACACCATCATACTTGCTGTGCATTTGTGAACTGTGATCATAAACCTGTACCAGCAGCTCTGAATATTACTAGCTGTAGTGAAAAGGACATTATTAATGTGCTGCAGAATCATGATGGGAAATTACTTACCTGACAGAGAGTGCCATATGATGTATTTACCTGCTGATGAAATTTGTAGAATAGCATAGCATAGCATAGCATAGCATAGCATAGCATAGTATAGAATAGAATAGAATAGTTCAGTTGGAAGGGATCTTCAAAGATCATCTAGTCTAACTGCCTGATCACTTCAGGGCTAAACAAAAGATAAAGCATATTATTAAAGGCATTATCCAAATGCCTCGAACACTGACAGGCATGGAGCCTCAACCACCTCTCAACCTCCTGTTCCAGTGTCTGACTGTCCTCACAGTAAAGAATTTTTTCCTAATGTCCAATTTGAACCTCTCCTGGTACAGTTTTGTTCCTATATGTCTTTTCATTGATAACTACAGAAAAGAGACTGGCACCTCCCTCTCCACTTCCCCTCCCCAGGAAGATCCAGAGAGCAACGAGACTGCCTTTCAGACTTCTCTTCTCCAGACTAGACAACCCAAGTGCCCTCAGCCTCTCCTCACGGGACATGCCTTCCAGCCCTTCTACCATCTTTGTTGCCCTCCTCTGGACACTTTCAAGTACTTTAACATCCTTTTTACATTGTGGAGCCCAGAACTGCACACAATATTCAAGGTGAGGACACACCAACACTAAATAGAGTGGGAGAACCACCTCTTTTGACAGCTGGCTATGCTGTATTTAACACACCCCAATATGCTGTTTGCCCTCTTGGCTGCTGTACTGGGTCTGGCTGGGATGGAGTTAATCTTCCCTGCAGCAGCCCATACAGAGCTGTGCTCTGCACTTGTAGCTAAACAGCATTGGTATCACACCAGTGTTTTTGTCTACTGTTGAGCAATTCTGGCACAGCATCCAGACTCCCTCCAAACCCCCCAAAGCCAGTAGGCTGGGGGTGGGCAAGAGGTGGGGAGGGGACATCACCAGCTGACCTAAACCGACCAAAGGCATATTCCACAGCATGTGGTGTCACACTCTGCGGTAAAAGGTGGGGAAGGGAAGGAGGCGGGTGGGGGAGGGGTGGGGGTGTTCTCGTTATGAAGATGTCTAGCCTCCCAAACAAGCGTTATGCGTATTGAGACCCTGCTTCCTGGGTGTTCTCGTTATGAAGATGTCTAGCCTCCCAAACAAGCGTTATGCGTATTGAGACCCTGCTTCCTGGGATGTGGCCAAACATCGCTCATGGATGGGAAGTAGAGAGTAATTTCTTTTCTCTCTCTGTACTTCTGAGTGGCCTTTGCTTTTTTTTTCCCCTATTCCTTTTCCCTTTAACTAATTCATTATTATCTCAAAAAAAAAAAAAAAAAAAAAAAACATACAAACAAACTCCTGCGGCCTGTGGAGAGGCTCCTGGTGGAGCAGGCTGTCCCCCTGCGGCCCATGGGTCCCATGGTGGAGCAAATCTCCACGCTGCAGCCCGGGGACGAGCCCCTGGTTGGAGCAGGTGTATGTGGCCTGGAGGAGGCTGCGGCCCATGGAGAGACCCCGCAGGAGCAGGCCCCGGAGCTGCAGCCCATGGAGAGGAGCCCAAACAGGAGCAGGGGGTCTGGCGGGAGCTGCCACCCGTGGGGGACCTGTGATGGAGCAGTTTGCTCCTGACGGATGGACCCCATGGTACGGACCCATTTTGGAGCATTTCTTGAAGAGCTGCTGCCTGTAGACAGCCCCCGCAGGCTCAGTTCGGGAAGGATGGCATCCTGTGGGAGGGACCCCATGTGGAGCAGGGGCAGAGAGTGACCATGAAGGAGCAGCAGAGACGAAGCGTTAGGGACTGACTACAGTCCCCTTTCCCCCATTCCCCCGCATTGCTCTGGGGGAGGAGGTGGACGATGGTGGATGGGAGGAAGGTGTTTTTAGTTTCTTTCCTTTGTTTCTCACTTTCCTAGTTTGTTAGTAATAGGCAATAAATTTTACTAATCTGTTTACACTGAGTCTGTTGGCCCGTCATGATAATTCTTGAGTGATCTCCCTGCCCTTACCTCAACCCTTGAGCCCTTTTCATCATATTTTCTCCCCTTTCGCTTTGAGGAGGGGGAATGAGTGGTTGTAGTGGAGCTCAGCTGTAAGAGCACACTGCTGGCTCATATTTACTCATCCTCCAGTCTGTACTTGTGTCCAGCCTTACTCCATCCCAGCTGCAGAACCTACCATTTACCTTTGTTGAATTTCATGCTGTTGCTTATCACCCAATGCTCCAATTCATTTAAATCCCTCTGAAAGGCCTCTCATCCCTCCAGGGAGTCAACAGCACCTTCTAGTTTACTATCATCAGCAAACTTGCTGAGGATGCATTCCACTCCTGCATCCAGGTCATTGATAAAAATGTTGAACGCAACTGGCCCTAGAGCTGAACCCTGGGGAACACCTAGATCGATCAGATGCCAGACAGATGTAGCCTCATTCACTACAAACTTCTGAGCTTTGCTGTTGAGCCAGTTCGTCACCCAGTGTAATGTTAACCTTTTTTTTTTTTTTTTTTTTTTTTTTCTCACAGTTGGTCAAGTTCTCCAGAAGGATGCTGTGAGGGACAGTACCAAAGGCCTTACTAATATAGAAAGATTACATCTACTGCCTTCCTTTCATCTACCAAGCAGGTGACCTTATCATAGAAGGAAATCAGATTACTTAGGGAGGACTTTCCCTTGATGAAAACATGTTGACTATGCCCGATAAGAGCTTTGTTCTTAAACTGACTTTCAATAACCCCAGGATATCCTTCTCCATAACTTTTCCTAGGACTGAGGTTAGATGAACTCCTCCATAGTTTCCTGAGTCTTCTCTCATGCCCTTTTTGTAGATGGGTATAATGCAGGCTGGCTTCCAGTCAGAAGGGACCTCCCCAGATTCCAATGACTCTTGGTAAATAGTTGAGAGGGGTTCAGCTATAAAGTCTGCTAACTTCTACAGCACTCAGGGGTGAATCCTTCTGAAAACTTCTAAAATGTCTTTCTCGTATACAATCTAAGATCTATACATCCATTCCCATATAAGAAAGTGTGAGTGCTCCCTACACTTGAGATTATTGTACCCAGACACATGCACACAATTTTCACTTAATATGCATTTTAAGGTTAATTGGAGGGTAGCAGAGAAAGGGAAACAGTCCTACCGGTAAGTTGGATTCTTTTTTTGTTTTCCCCATTATAGAAATGGGTCTATAGAAATGGGTCGCCACTTGATGAGGCGACCGGCTCCGGGGCAGACGGGCTGGGGCAGACGGGCTGCCGTCAGCTGGGCTGCAATGGTCTCCACCAGGCACGGTGCTTTCTCTAGGAAGTCAGTACACACCCAGACCGACTGCCCGTCCAAACATGCGGCAGTTCAGGTCTCCGGATGCGGGGAGTGTCTGAGCCTCTTGCTGCCATCGGCGGGAGGCAGAGGGACTGCTTGCATGAGGTGCGAGCAGGTGGACGACCTGGTCCGCATGGTGGTGGAACTCAAGGAGGAGGTGCAGAGGTTGAGGGATATCAGGGAGTACGAGCGGGAGATAGACTGGTGGAGTGACTCCCTGCAGGACCGGAGGGAGAGGGACCAGGGTGAGACGCCCCAAAGGGGGGTGGACCCCCTGCCCTGTCGCCATCGGGCAGAGGGAGGGGACCTGCGAGTTGAGGAGGAATGGAGACAGGTCCCTTCTCGACCTCGCAGGAGATGCCCTCCCCTTCCGGCGCTGCCTTCCCAGGTGCCCTTACACAACAGGTTTGAGGCTCTGGAGCTTGAGAGACCGGTGGGTGAGGACGAGGTAGGAAGCCTACCCAGGAGGATGCCTGAGGTGAGGAAGTTGACTCCACGCCTCAGGACTGCCTCCACCAAGAAAGAAAGAAGGGTGATTGTTGTGGGCGACTCCCTCCTCAGGGGAACGGAGGGCCCTATTTGTCGGCCTGACCCCACACATAGGGAAGTCTGCTGCCTCCCTGGGGCCAGGGTCAGAGACGTTACCAGGAAGCTTCCAAACCTGGTTCGCCCCTCTGACTATTACCCGCTTTTGATAGTCCAGGCTGGCAGTGATGATCTTGAAAAGAGAAGCCTCAAGGCTATCAAACAGGACTATAGGGGGCTGGGACGATTGGTGGAGGGAGCGGGAGTGCAGGTGGTGTTTTCGTCTATCCCTACGGGGGAAGGGAGAGGCACGGAGAGGACACGGAAAGCTCACGTGGTTAATAGGTGGCTCAGAGGCTGGTGCCAGCACAGAAATTTTGGGTTTTTTCACCATGGGGAGCTTTACTCGGCACCCGGCCTGATGGCCCCAGACGGGTCCTTATCTCCAAGGGGAAAACGGGTCCTAGGCCAGGAGCTGGCGGGGCTCATAGAGAGAGCTTTAAACTAGGCAAGAAGGGGGACGGGGCTCAAACAAGGCTTGTTGGAGCTGTGCTGGGGGAAACAATGGCTAGGCTGGGGAAGAAGGCGATGGCCCAGCTGAAGTGCATCTACACTAATGCACGCAGCATGGGTAACAAACAGGAGGAGCTGGAAGCCATCGTGCAGCAGGCAGGCTACGACTTGGTTGCCATCACGGAGATGTGGTGGGACCGCTCCCACGACTGGAGTGCTGCAATGCCTGGCTATCGGCTCTTCAGGAGGGACAGGCAGCACAGAGGGGGTGGTGGCGTGGCTCTCTACATTAGAGAATCTTTTGATGTTGTGGAACTCGAGACTGAGTCTGGGAATGGTAAGGTTGAATCCCTGTGGGTTAGGATCCGCGGGAAGGCCGGCAAGGCTAGCGTCCTGGTCGGGGTCTGTTATAGACCGCCGAACCAGGATGAGGAGACGGATGAGGGGTTTTATAGGCAACTGACAGAAGTTGCAAAATCGTCGGCGCTTGTCCTCGTGGGGGACTTCAACTTCCCGGATATATCCTGGAAACACAACACGGCACAGAGAAAGCAGTCTAGGAGGTTTCTGGAGAGCGTGGGAGATAGCTTCCTGACGCAGCTGGTCAGTGAACCTACCAGGGGTGGTGCCCCGCTAGACCTTCTCTTCACAAACAGAGAAGGACTGGTGGGAGATGTGGTGGTCGGAAACTGTCTTGGACAGAGTGACCATGAAATGGTAGAGTTCTCTATTCTTGGCGAGGCCAGGAAGGGGACCAGTAAAACTGCTGTATTGGACTTCCGGAGGGCTGACTTTGAGCTGTTCAGGATGCTGGTTGGCCGAGTCCCTTGGGAGGAGGTTCTGAAGGGCAGAGGAGTCCAGGAAGGCTGGGCGCTCCTCAAGAAGGAAATCGTGATGGCACAGGAGCGGTCCGTCCCCACGTGCCCAAAGACGAGCCGGCGTGGAAGAAGACCGGCCTGGCTGAACAGAGAGTTGCGGCTTGTGCTTAGCAGAAAAAAGAGGGTTTATAATCTTTGGAAAAAAGGGCGGGCCACTGAGGAGGACTACAAGGATGTAGCGAGGCTGTGCAGGGAGAAAATTAGAAAGGCCAAAGCTCATCTGGAGCTCAACCTGGCTACTGCCGTTAAAGACAACAAAAAATCCTTTTACAAATATATCAACGCGAAACGGAGGACTAAGGAGAATCTCCATCCTTTACTGGATGCGAGGGGAAACCTAGTTACTAAGGATGAGGAAAAGGCTGAGGTGCTTAGTGCCGCCTTTGCCTCAGTCTTTAGCGGCAATACCGGTTGTTCTCTGGATACCCAGTGCCCTGAGCTGGTGGAAGGGGATGGGGAGCAGGATGTGGCCTTCGCTATTCATGAGGAAATGGTTGGCGACCTGCTAAGGAGCTTGGATGTGCGCAAGTCGATGGGGCCGGATGGGATGCACCCGAGGGTACTGAAAGAACTGGCGGAGGAGCTGGCCGAGCCGCTTTCCATCATTTATCGGCAGTCCTGGCTATCAGGGGAGGTCCCAGTTGACTGGCGGCTAGCCAATGTGACGCCCATCTATAAGAAGGGCCGGAGGGCAGACCCGGGGAACTATAGGCCTGTCAGTTTGACCTCAGTGCCAGGGAAGCTCATGGAGCAGATTATCTTGAGGGTCATCACGCGGCACTTGCAGGGCAAGCAGGCGATCAGGCCCAGTCAGCATGGGTTTATGAAAGGCAGGTCCTGCTTGACGAACCTGATCTCCTTCTATGACCAAGTGACGCGCTTGGTGGATGAGGGAAGGGCTGTGGATGTGGTCTACCTTGACCTCAGTAAGGCTTTGGACACCGTTCCCCACAACATTCTCCTCAAGAAACTGGCTGCTCGGGGCTTGGACTGGCGTACGCTTCGCTGGGTTAGAAACTGGCTGGATAGCCGGGCCCAGAGAGTTGTAGTGAATGGAGTCAAATCTGGTTGGAGGCTGGTCACAAGTGGTGTCCCCCAGGGCTCAGTACTGGGGCCGGTCCTCTTTAATATCTTTATCGATGATCTGGATGAGGGCGTCCAGTGCACCCTCAGTAAGTTTGCAGATGACACCAAGTTAGGTGCGTGTGTCGATCTGCTCGAGGGTAGGAAGGCTCTGCAGGAGGATCTGGATAGGCTGGACCGATGGGCTGAGGTCAACTGTATGAAGTTCCACAAGGCCAAGTGCCGGGTCCTGCACCTGGGGCGCAACAACCCCAAGCAGAGCTACAGGCTGGGAGATGAGTGGCTGGAAAGCTGCCTGGCCGAGAAGGACCTGGGAGTATTGGTTGATAGTCAGCTGAATATGAGCCAGCAGTGTGCTCAGGTGGCCAAGAAGGCCAACAGCATCCTGGCCTGTATAAGAAGCAGTGTGGCCAGCAGGTCTAGGGAAGTGATTGTGCCCCTGTACTCGGCTCTGGTGAGGCCGCACCTTGAGTACTGTGTTCAGTTTTGGGCCCCTCGCTACAGGAAGGACATGGACGTGCTCGAGCGAGTCCAGAGAAGGGCGACCAAGCTGGTGAGGGGTCTGGAGAACAAGTCTTACGAGGAGAGGCTGAGGGAGCTGGGCTTGTTCAGCCTGGAGAAGAGGAGGCTCAGGGGCGACCTTATCGCTCTCTACAGTTACCTTAAAGGAGGCTGTAGAGAGGTGGGGGTTGGTCTGTTCTCCCACATGCCTGGTGGCAGGACGAGGGGGAATGGGCGAAAGTTGCGCCAGGGGAGTTTTAGGTTGGATGTTAGGAAGTACTTCTTTACCGAAAGGGTTATTAAGCATTGGAATGGGCTGCCCAGGGAGGTGGTGGAGTCACCATCCCTGGAGGTCTTTAAAAGACGTTTAGATGTAGAGCTTAGCGATATGGTTTAGTGGAGTACTTAGTGTTAGGTCGGAGGTTGGACTCGATGATCTTGAGGTCTCTTCCAACCTAGAAATCTGTGTCTGTGGCTGTGTCTGTGTCTATAATGAACACTTAATCTTCCTTTTCCCATAATCATCATAGAACAATTTCTTCAGACATTTTAAAAATTCGATTCTAGTACTTATAAAATGGACTATAATGTCCCTGAAACCCTAATACTGTAATGCAGAAAACACTGATAGTTTAGTCCTCTACAGAACATCATTACTGTAGTATTTGACCACCTCAAGACTTCTTTTATATGTTTATCTATGAGGTAGTCAACTACTTTGTCATTTTATAAATGAGAAACTGAGTTCCAGAAATACTGTATAGCAGAGGAAATGTTTGTTTCCTTATCTCAGGATTTAAAACAAATGTTTTAATGAATGGCATCCTGGAAAGATTATTTGTTAGCCTCCATTTCTTCCTTTAGCAGCTCTTAATGGACTATTTACAAGTAAGGTATACATCTAAAATTTAAGTTATGCAAGGTCTTTTCCATAAATATGTTTTATCATCGCCTAGTGCAGGAGGAAAGGCCAACTCTGAAGATATAAAGACACAGAGGAAAAAAAACAAATTCATGATTGTATCAGTAAAACACCAGTTGCAGTAGCACTAAGCATTGGGAAGTGTCTGTGTTTGAATGGTATTGGGAGAGAGCTCACAGAAAAAGGCTTGATTCAGAACATACTTCTCAAAAGCCGTAGGGAGAGAATATTACAGTGTATGATGATATTTTTACCCATTTCACAAAATCCATAGTCAGTGATAAACACTGTGCATAAAAACCATCTACTTGTTTTAGCTTGTCCTACGAATATTTATACTGATGAGCTCCATCTCTGCAGTTCTGCATCTTAAGATACTGTGTTTAACTGGGGGGTGGGGTAGGGAGGAAACGTAGAATTTCATTCAATACTGTGTAGCCAAGTAAAGAAGATAAATGAGTGGAGCAGGCTGATAAATGAGTAAAAGAACCATGCAAATCTGAAGACAGGCAAGACTGCTAAATCCTAACAAAAAGACAATAGCAAGCATCTGTGCCAGAAAATTGAAGATTTCCTGAACGAGGGAAATAAAAGATGGATGGGTCCCTCTGTGAGTCATCACAGGCAGGCAACAGGAACGACCACAGACTCGTAGCTAAAATGCAAAGAGTAGATTTATTCTTGTTACCTCGCCAAGCGGAGAATCCCCGAGCACCCGAGTACAGGTACACAAACACAGGCACACAAGTGGGAATGCAGGAACTGCTAAATAGGGTCCATGCTAGGAGATCACCAGCCTGCTGGTTTCACCTGTTTTTATCAAGAGTTCATGCAGGCGCAGTTTTTACCATCATGCTATGATTCTCACTGTGCTTCTTTGATCTTCTCTGTACCAAGGCCAGGAGCTCAAGCACATCCGATATGGCACCTCCAAGTCCACCAAACACCTATGTTATCTACGCACAGGTGTGCTACTTGTCAGACACACAGAGCACAAACAGCAGCAGACAATTTACATGTTTTTCTACATTGCTGCTCCCCAGACTTTACACATTCCCAGCTGCAAGGTCACTTGTGTGTATTTACAATCCTCCTTGCCAGTCTTCAATTCTGATCCCATCCTCCTCACCAATCTTCCGTTTTTAACCCATTCCTCCCAATAGTCCTACTGAGGCTCCAGCTACTGAAAAAAAAAAAAAATCACTTGCATCTGTCATCTGAGATTCTGAGAAAAAGGAAGGGGTCAAAATGTCACAAGCTTTAAGCTGTGATCAAGTTGGGTAGGGGCACTGCAACCTGGTGTCAACACAGATGCAAGTGAAGCAGGAGCCACATGGGGAAAGACAGTGGTCTGGGGGCTAAAAGAGCCTCAAAAGGTGTGAAGGCACTTCGGCAAGAGCTCAGTGCCTGTGGTGTGATGGAGGAGGTGGTATGGACTTGGAGTGCAAAGCTTTGGTCTGCAGCAGGTTAGAAAGGAAAATGTTAACCTGGGGCTTTCTTTAGAGTAGACAAGGGTTCTGAGCTACACAAAAGTTATGCCGTGTTACTGAGTGTAGAAACTGCTAGAAATGTCATAATAATCTAGGTAAGGGCAGGGGTCACAGAAATACCATAGATACAGAATAAAACTTCACATGATGATTGTTTTGCACTTCTAAGCAAAATATTGACCATTCAAATGAAAGAGGAAAACATAGAATGAATAGCGAAAGTCCTCTCTGTTAGAACTTCAGAATTTCTGCCCTGTGCATGGCAGGGGTTCGGATGATCTTTAAGGTCCCTTCCAACCCAAACCATTCTATGATTCTATGATTAGTTTTAACCTGTTTATAAACTTATGTGTGTGTTTGGCAGAAGACTGAATGTGATGAAGGAAAACACACACTGAGAATTTTTAGGTTCAATCCAGATTTTGTTATTTTAATTTGTTCTGAAATGCCAAACTGTAAGCATAGACTTAACAGACTGAAACAGAAATCCAAAGCGGAAGGTAGCTGGACTATGGAAAAATATATTTAGGAAGCTCAGAAATTTTTAATTCAGTTCAAATCATGAGTTAATCCTGTAATGTTGTCAAACTGAAGAAATATTATGACCAAAGGGTTCATGGCACTGACACTGACTGGAATGAAGGCAATTTATTGCCCCAAACTGAGGAGCACTAGTAAACCTATGCAGTAAATAAAAAGCATACTTTTAATCATTTTATTCATACTTTTTATACTCCCAAATTTTATTTGAAGTACTGAAATCTGGTGAAAGCTTGAAATTATATTTGGAGATGTTACAGAAACTCATTCCTCTATATGTTAAGGGATAATTTTAGATAAATGCTGTTTTTATGTTGGGGAAAAAAAAAAAAGAAAAAAAAAAGTTAAATAATGTTTAATTAATTTACCATTAATTAAAAACCTCTAATGATTTGGATTGTTAATTACTAGAATAAGAAGGCAATTCTGGAGTGAATGTGTGAGTAAAATATCCACAACAGAAAATACTTTTCATTTATCAGGCCAATATGTATACCTTAGTCATTAGAGAATATTCACACCTATTTATCCTATGTGATTATAACACCAACCAAAAATAGTTATACACAATCAGCACATCTGTATCTAAAACTCTTCTAAATTTCCAGTTTTAATTATTTTATGCATTGGACATAATTGCAACTGGGAAAATTCTGTTCAGGTTGGTCTTGGAGAGAGGTCAAAAATTCATGACTGAAGAAAATCAGCACCTAAGGTATAATCATCAGATCCTTCCTCTTTCAGTGGACCCTGTTCATCTTTGAGATACTGTGATACAGAAACTATAGTAGAGATATTACACTGTACTGTAAAACCGTTATCTTGTGCTCAGACATATAATAGTTTTACACCGTAAAGAATTGCTATACTATAGCGTAAATCCTGCATATTTTCTATATTGTTTACATCATTATATTCACTGTAATATGTGATGCAAATGTATAGAAAATTTGAGGCAAGAGCAGTGAATCCATTTGCACCGAGTATTCAGACATTTAAAACATAGCTACTTATTTTAAGATTCCGTTGTGTTGCTATCAAGATCATTTAATGTTTGACTGTGCCTGAGGATTTTAAGAGGTCTAATTCTTTTCTCTTTTGCAGTCTGTGAAAAAATGAATGCAGAGTATGAGATCACACTAATGGGATCACACTTCATCACCTATCTGAATGTAGAAGTGAAGCAGAAACAAGACCTTGCTACCTCAGGTTGCCCTGTCACCACCTGCTAACCACTCTAACCTGGGATCGTAGAATCATAGAATCGCTGAATCATTTGGGTTGGAATAGACCTCTAAGATCATCAAGTCCAACCAATCTAGCACTGCCAATTCTACCACTAAGCCATGTCCCTAAGAACCACATCTTTTGCATACCTCCAGGGAGGGTGACAACCACTTCTCTGGACAGCCAGTTCCAATGCGTCACAACCCTTTCAGTGAAGAAATTTTCCCTAATATCCAGTCTAATCCTCCCCTGGAGCAACTTGAGGTCATTTCCTTTTGTCCTATTGCTTGTTGCTTGAGAGAAGAGACCGACCCTCACCTCACTACAACTTCCTTTGAAGTAACTGTAGAGAACAATAAGATCTCCCCTGAGACTTATTTTCTCTAGGCTAAATAACCCCACTTCCCTCAACCACTCCTCATAAAACTTGTTCTCTAGACCATTCAGCAGCTTTGTTGCTCTTCTTTTGACATGCTCCAGCACCTTGATGTCCTTCTTGTAGTGAGGGGCCCAAAACTGAACATGGTATTTGAGCTGCAGTTTCACCAGAGTTGAGTACAGAGGGACAATTGCTTCCCTAGTTCTGCTGACCATATTATTTCTGATACAAGCCAGGGTGCTGCTGGCCTTTTTGGCCACCTGAGAACACTGCTGGCTCATATTCAGCTGCCTATTGACCAATACCCTCAGGTCCCTTTTGTGGTGGTTTTACCTTGTTGGTCAGCTGAACTCCACCAAAATCACTCTCTCACTCCCCCTCCTCGAAAAAAAAGAGGGAAAAATATGACGGAAAGGGCTCAGGTGTTGAGATAAGGACAGGAAGATCACTCAAGAATTATTGTCGTGTAAAATCAACTCAGCATAGGGAAGTAATATAATTTATTGCCTATCACTATCAGACTAGAACAATGAGAAAATAAAAGCAAACTGAAAACACCTTTCCCCACCATCCACCCTCTTCTACCTCCTCCCCCTGAGCAGTGCAGGGGAATGGGGAATGGGGTCTACGGTCAGTCACTAATGCTTCGTCTCTGCCGCTCTTTCATGGTCAGTCTCTGCCCCTACTCCACATGGGATCCCTCCCATGGGAAGCTGTCTTTCCTGAACTGATCCTACTTGGGCTTCCCACAGGCAGCAGCTCCTCAAGAAATGCTCCAACATGGGTCTGTACCATGGGGTCCATCCATCAGGAGCAAACTGCTTCAACATAGGTCCCCCACGGGTGGCAGCTCCCCCCATACTCCCTACTCCTGTGTGGGCTCCTCTCCACTGGCTGCAGCTCCGGCCTGCGGCCTGCTCCTGCGGGGGCTCTTCATGGGCCGCAGCCTCCTTTAGGTCAGATCCACCTGCTCCACTGGGGGCTTCTGCACAGAATGCAGTGTGGAGATCTGCTCTGCCGTGGTACACCATGGGCTGCAGAGGGACAGCCTGCTCCACCAGGGGCCTCTCCACAGGCCGCAGATGAACTGCTGCTCCATTGCCTGGAGCACCTCCTGCCCTCCTTCTGTGCTGATCTTGGTGTCTGCAGGGCTGTTTCTCACTCCTCACTCTCCCAGCTGGTGTCGTGCAGCAGTTGTTTTTCTTTCTTAAATCTGGTCACACAGAGGTGCAACCAGCATTGATCCTTGTTTTGGCTCTTGCCAGCAACAGTTCTCTTCTGAATCCATCTGGAGCTGGCCCTTATCTGACCTGGGACAGCTGCTGGTCTCTTCTCACAGAGGCTACCCCTGCAGCCCCCTGCTACCAAACCCTTGCCATGTAAACCCAATACAACTTTCCACTGGGCAGCTTTCAAGTCACTCTTCCCCCAGCCTTTACCTTTGCATGGGGTTGTTGTGATCCAAGCGCAGGACCTGGCACATAGCCTTGAAATGCTACAGAGAAAGGTGTTAGAATTAAATCCTTATGGAAGTGGGGATAAAGGGATAAAGGACGAAAAAAATATAGACAGAACCCTTTTTTTTTTTTTTTCTTATGACTAGGGCAACAAAGATCTATGAGAAATGTGTACTGGGATGTAAGCTGCGCCAGGGGAAGTTTAGGTTGGATATTAGGAAAAATTTCTCCACTGAAAGGGTCGTAAAGTATTGGAACAGGCTGCCCAGGGAAGTAATTGAATCACCATTCCTGGAGGTATTCAAAACACACATAGATGTAGTTCTTGGTGATATGATTTTATGGTGGACTTGACAGTGCTAGGTTAAAGGTTGGACCAGGTCTTTTCCAACCTCAGTGATTCTATGACTCTATCTCACTAAAATCAGTCATACTAATTTACAATCTACTGCAGAGACAGAGACCTGGAGCATATTTTGAACCAAAAGCTTGAACTCCCAAGGCTTGATACCAATGAATGAAATTTAAGTGAGACAGAATGAATATCTATGGATTCATATCCAATGCAAGACTCAGATGAGTCTTCTCATCGCAATTTGAGGATCACGACCATCCTTTAACATGTTTGTGCTGCTTCATTTTTATGGTGGGTTGACCTTGCCTGGCAAATAAGACCCCACCCAGCTGCTTACTCACTTCCTCCAGCAGCAAGGCAGGGGAGAGAATCAGAAGGGAAGAAGGGAAAAACCTCATCTTGATGATAAAGACAGTTCAATAAGTGAAGCAAAGCAAAATAAAGCGTTCATTCACTACTTCCCGTGGACAGGCAGATGTTTAGCCATTTCCTGGAAAATGGGGCTTTGGCACACAAAACAGTTGCTTGGGAAGACAAACATCATAACCACAAATGTTCTTTCTTTCTCCTTTTTCTTGAACTTTTATGGTGAGCATGTCGTATAGTATAGGATATCCCTTTGGTCAGTATGGGTCAGTTGTCCTGCCTGTGTCCCCTCCCAGCTTCTTGTGCACCTCCAGCATACCTAATATGGGGACAGAGTGGGAGAAAGAAAAGTTCTTGATTGTGTGCAAACACTGCTCAGCAATAAGACACTGGTGTCTTACTGTGCTGACGTCTCTTTGACATCAGCACAGTTTTGGTCACAAATTCAAAACACAGCACCATAAGGGCTGCTATGAAGAAAATTAACTCCATCCCAGTACAAAACCAGTACAATTTATTAAATAGTGTTGTAAAGTGCTCTGTGATTAATATAATTCATGTATAAGCTCAAATCTTTGAAAAATACATGTTTTCAGTAAATTAAAATAATTCTTGTAAATTTGTGTCTTTTAACATTGCAGTAGCTTCAGAAATGTGTCAAGATCCTCGGAGAATACTAAGAGATCAGAAATTGAGTTAACTATGCAGATTTCATAAATTTCATTACATCCTTGGCTTGGCATGTCACCATGCCAACAAGACTGAGCATATACTAGTACTATCAACCTTATTTTGATTAATTTATGGAAAAAAGGTATGATCCCTTAATGACTAATGGCAGGGTTAACATGCTGCCTAAAAGTGATAAAACTGTTGTCATGCAACTCTGAAAGACACTGTTTATTTTAATCTGAAAGTCAAGTCTATGATATGTCTTCTACTGTATAACAAAATAATGTTTTTGAATTACGTGCAGTTTCACAAAATTTATCTTCTTCCTTGATTTCTTCCCTATTGTTTTACCTCATATGTTTTTTCTCCTTTGATAAATATACCCAGAAAAAGCTTACAAGATTTTGTAAGAAACTTCTGTAGTGATAATGACTCCACTTGAAAAAGACCGCAGTTTGGTATTAAAGGTTTATAAAGAATTAAAGCTTAAAATAAATAAATATATGTATATATATATTAATGCAACTTAGCAACTTTCCTGGAATTTTTGAACTACAGAATTTTCACTCTTTTTATAAATGCTCAGTAATGTTGATACCAGAACAACTGATGTCAGTGAACCTGAAGAGTTAATAGGACTCTGCGAGCTTGTCAGCAACTATGAGAGATGCAGTCTAGACAGATGTCTAAGAGAGAGACGTGTGGGATGGAGACTAAAGGGGACTGAATTGACATTCTGAGATAGAGTTCATCAGATTACTCAAGCTCTTCTTTTTCTTTTCCTCTATTTTTGTCTTTTTACCCCTAAACTAATTCCAGTTTGACTAAAAGCAAATTTGATTTTAACTACACAGAAGACAGTTATATCCTTTGACTCAATCTCCTTTCAAAAGGTGAAGAAAAACACCTTTCCAGCAGTGATCAAGGTTTTGAAAATATTTCACAACTACAATGCTGCATCATTACCAACATAATGTATTATTTTGCTGTAGAATAACAAGCCACATTGTACAGTATTTAAGCCTGTGATTTTTTTTTTAATTTTAATTTTATGTTTTTTAATTTTATAGGCAGACATGAAGAAACATTTTGGCCACTTGGATATTTTTTATTTGTTCTCTACTGAAATAATCTTCTACCAATTGTCAGAGATGAAAAAAAAAAAAAAAGCTTAAACTGTGAATACCAACAGGAAGCACATAATTGCATATATGTGTATGTTGAGGGGATGAATGTCCAAACATAAACAGAAGCCCACCAGTTGCAGAACTGAAGAAATTTCAGGGTTTTGTGCCATGGAGCCAGAAGCCGGCCGCAACAAGTACCAAGTAGACTGAGTACAAATTCTAGGTTCTGCTTCTTATACAAGTATCTACTAACACTATTTCCTCATCTAGCTTTAACACCTGAGACATTTCTAGTAAGGAAAATAGATCGTCAGTGGGTACATCTGCATCACAGATCACAACAGCTGTGTAATAGGGTGAAATTTTTGTTACTGCCACCTCCAGATATATTGCTTCCAAGGCTTGAGCTTGCTAGGCTGGAACACTTCAGGTACAGCTTCAACAACAGTGTAAACAGTGCAGTGTGCACAGTACTCATATCCTTATTTTGGTGTTTTCATCTTAATGCTGCACCTAGGGAAAAAAGAATTTTTTTGTTGTTTGTTTGTATTTTCAGCTAAAGCCTTAAAAAAAAAAAAAAAAAAAGCATACAGTATTCTCAGGAAAAAAGTGAAACGTGGAAATTCATGGTGAGTTTTGGGTCCCAGAAGACTTCTCATTCTAAATTTTATACCTGTTTCTTCACACAGCCTGTTCTCAAATTAAACTGCAGCTCACATAATAAACTCTTCTAGGATACTGCAAGTATGACCCAAGACATTCTGTTCCACAACAGCTAAATAAAGCAAAGACTGCAATGATCATTTCCACCTGACTACTGTCTCTGGCACCAAATGATTTAGTTTAAAATAGCTAATCCAGCACACATTGACTTAAAGTGAAGTGCTGTCACACTTACCTCATTTTGCCAGAACAGCAGTGCCCATTATCTGCAGAGATTCATGTCAGAATTTGACTTTGACCCTAAAGCTGCCTGTAGTATTAATGTCCAGAATGACTGACATAAATTATCAGTACTTTATAACATCCAATAGTAGCATAAGCAAATGGAGAATGTGAAATTAAAAATATTTAAATATCTAATTAAAACCCATAATTTAATTATATGAACATGGGCTCTATGCCTGCACAACTTCTATGGGATTAAATTGGATTTAACAACCTAATACTGTGAACAATTCCAAGTGCTTGTCTTTCTTAGTCAGAATCCCTTCACTCATGTGCAGTTATGTGGAAATATACATGAAAAGTAAAGGTGTAAATGGACTATGTATTGGTCAAAACTGTACTATACTACTTAAGCTGCTTCTGATGATATGGAAACTGGATTGAAGACTATAATTCAAAACTCTAGAGAATTACTAGGCAAGAGACTATGATTTAGTTGGTCAAAGAAGAGACATAAAACCTTACTTCAGAAAGGCAACATTTTAAAGAGTGACATAATAAATTTTATAATGAAAAAATGGTTCACAACCACATTTTTGTCTCATTTGCTACCATTTAAAAGCTATGGATATTATTATTTATTTATTTTTATGTACATTTTTTAAAAAGCACCACACAGTCCACAGGTCCTCGATTGACAATTTCCTTCATTTTTTAAAGTGATAATAAATATGATGTTGAGTACTGGAAAAGACTAACTTTTATATTAGTCATTTGTGTGTGATAACTGACTTTTAGAAAGGTTAACTGGACACTGGTCCTGCAAAACTAAATACATAGAGGAGAAAGCTATTTATTACATATTGTCCTTTAACACTGGGCCTCAGTAATCAAGTACAACGAGGTAAGGAAAAATAAGCAATCAGCTAAACAGTATTGAATAACTACAAGATTAGTTATACATATAAATGGCATATATATTAATATAAATAATAACAGGTCCTCAAGAATTCACATAGTTCTGTAATAATCATGCAAGACAGAGATCAAGTGAACTGGTGGCAATTACATGACTACCAAGAGGGCATTTTTGACTTAATCAGCCCTAGCAAAAGGGAAAATGAAAAAAGCAACATGAAGCATTGCAAGCATGAAGAAATAAAATTTAAGCCATCATATGGAAGACTTCAAAAATGACGTATTAGGAGACAAGCTTTCTTGTTCTGAACTGTCTTCTATTGGATTAGGAACTATGATCTGAGAAACAAAAATGAGGTTCAGAAACAAGCTTACTTCGTGAAAAAAAATCTGAAACAAACCAAAAGTGAAAGTATTTCAACAAAAGGGGCTATGAGGAAGACTCCCTAAAATTTAGCAACTTTTATGTTTGAGGATTCACTAGGGAAACAAGAGTTTGACATTCAAATGTGAGTTCTGCATCAGAGCAAGAATTTAAATACAGGTATGTTATATTCCAGATATTTTAATTAACTATTATATATATATTTTTTGATGATTCTTATAAACCTGAAAATAAAGACTTGATGCTACAGACATGAATCTCTTTTACTTACAAAACGACATCTAGGCAGAAGATTTTTTGTACCAAGCAAAAGCGAATATGTTGGCAGGATGGTATTAAAAAGCTGAAAAATTTCACTCCATCAAAGTAAACTCTAAACCTGCTTTTACTTTTACAAATCACACATACAAATTTGTTCAAATAACTGGTGCTAATTTCTACACCAAAAACTGTACACAATATCAAATTACAAAATTTACCATGAAGGTATAGTTGCAACTCCTCTGCACATTACTGTCAAGACACTGAGACTAGCATTATAATGTGTGTTTGGATTCTACATGGGCATGAGAAACACTAATGTATTAGATATTCAAAGAAAAGCTCATTAATGTTTTCTTGATTTTGAGAAGACTGTTGGTAAAACCCAATATATCAGACTGATACATATTTTTGAATATGTAATGGTGACTTATGAAATATGCAGCTAATAAAAAAATGCACTTTGTGAGAAAGCAGCAATACAAACAGATTGTGAAGCTGATAAACAGTGTGACATCAAGAGAGATATATGCCAAGGTTGCATACTTCATCTCTGTAACTATTCAACACAGATGCAGAAAGTATATCGATCTGCAGAACAATCAAGAACATTGTAAATGAGACATTTGAATGAATGAAGTGAATATTAACAACACCGTGTATGTTGGTGACCTTGTCTGAATATCATTGACTAGACCAGAATTCAGGAATTTGCCGTGAACAGTATCAGCAAGAATTGCAGAAGTGCTAAAAAAAAAAAAAGTTTAGGAATCCATGGCAACCACATGGGAAAAAAAAAAAACAACAAAAAACAACACCCTCAATAAAAATAAGAATAGAAAATCCCACATCTTGCTGGACAAACTAAATACATCTCTCTTCTCAAGGAATTTTATAACAGATGGGAAATAAGCCAAACAAAACTTCAAAAGCACAAGGAAAATGAATTGTTGGATCTCAAAAGTCTCTACTTTAGAAAATTTCATTTCCACATCCACTTAAGATTACAGTTGACCTTCTTGTACACTTGTGAAGACGGGAACCAGACAGAGATAAATGTGAACATTCGAAGGTTCTTCTAACTGTTGTGTTCCCTAGACACCTGTATTGAAAATAAATATGTGTGGAAAGCCAAAATGAAAGCTTTGACTCTGGAGAGCTAAGTATTCTAATGCATCACTAAGAATCTAAACATCTTATAATTTTCCTTACCTTTCTTATATTCTCTCTCTTTTCCATAAGCATTACTGAAGTTATTACCTTTACTTGTCATCCACCTCTTCTCCTTAGGTGGTATCAGCTTTTCTTTCAAATTGTCTCATCAGTTAATACAATCTGATTAAACTCAACAGTTGTACCCAACTTGCACATAGTTTAAGATTACCGATTCAGCTTTAGACCTGAAGAAAGCCTGTGCGTTCTACAGCCTATTGTTTTCCCAGCTACATCAACTGTTATATAAATATTATCTTGCACTAAAAATTAACTTTGCAAATCAACCAGTTAATCAAGCAAGCAAGCAAACAAAAACGGTGTTCTTTCTTGAGGCAGAATTCCTTAAAAGCAGGGACAAGGTAGTTCTGTTGTTCATTAGGAAGTGAAAAGATTTTGAGGTCACACATATTTGGAGAGCAGCTACCTCCTCTCACATTTTAGCATTAGGTTAAGAAAAAAACATGTGATATGTAGATAAATGAATTTTCATCTTATTCACTCTCTATTGTACATAATTATTCTGCAAACGACTCATGACTGCTGCCTGAATCTGTGGCGTCAGAGGCTCAAGAAAAAAAAAAAAAAACTGAGAAAGAGTGAAACTGAGAAAAGTGGGACAAACACTAATGTTCCCCATTGCCATAAAGCATAAAGCCACTGTAACTTTCATGAATTAAGTAGATACAACTCTCAAATCCAGATAATGATGTGCACCTACTGCAGAGTTTAAAAGTACACAAACACATTAATTATCAGATATATTTTTTAAAAAAATGTACTGTTTATTTCTGAGTGCAAATTGACTCTGGATGAATTTTCTAGACTTTCTGAGTAAAAACAGATCATGACACTGTGGTGGTTTTAACCATCTGGGCTGCTGAGCTTCACCACGGCTACTCTCTCATTCCCCCTCCTCAAAGGGAAAGGGGAAAAAATACGATGAAAAGGGTTCAAGGGTTGAGATAAGGACATGGAGATCAGTCACCAATTATCGTCACAGGTAAAACAGACTAAGTGGAGGGAGATTAATGTAATTTATTGCCTACTAATAACAGACTAGAATGATGAAAAAAAAATATAAGCATACTACAGGCACCTTCTCACCATCCACCCTATTCTACTTCCTCCCCCCTGAGTGGCTCAGGGGAATGGGGAATGGGGGCTGTGGTCAGTCCCTGATGCTTCGTCTCCGCCGCTCCTTCACGGTCACTCTGTGCCCCTGCTCCACATGGGGTCCCTCCCAAGGGATGCCATCCTTCCCGAACTGAGCCTGCTGGGGCTGCCCACAGGCAGCAGCTTTTCAAGAACTGCTCCCACATGGCTCCGTACCACGGGGTCCATCCCCCAGGAGCAAACTTCTCCAGCACGGGTCCCCCACGGGCGGCAGGTCCCCCCAGATCCTGAGCTCCTGCATGGGCTCCTCTCCACTGGCTGCAGCTCTGGCCTGGGGCCAGCTCCTGCAGGGGCTCTCCATGGGCTGCAGCCTCCTCCAGGCCACATCCACCTGCTCCACCGGGGGCTCGTCCCCGGGCTGCAGCATGGAGATCTGCTCCATGTGGGACCCATGGGCTGCAGGGGGACAGCCTGCTCCACCGGGGGCCTCTCCACAGGCCACAGGGGAACTTCTTCACTCGCCGAGGCGATCGGCTCCGGGGCAGAAGCATTCTGCAGCGGAGCGGGGATCGAGGCAGGCAGGGCTTTTTTTTCTGGCATCGAGGCCACTCAAGGCAGCGGAGGGAGTCGACAGGACCCGGCAGCCCTCGCGAGGGAGGCTGAGGAGGTGTAGGCGGAGCCAGCAACGCCCCTCTACCCTGACGTTCAAAAGCAGCCCCTAGGGAGCGTGAACGACCAGGAGTGCGGTGACCAGGATGGGCAAACAGGGCATGGCGCGTCAGAAGTGTGGGGCGCGGCAGTTTGTGCAGCAGTTTGCGCGGGCAGGGCGCGCTCAGGCAAGGCAGAGCATTCTGCCCCGCCCATAAGAACAACTCATCTAATGGCTGTC
Source organism: Cygnus atratus (assembly GCF_013377495.2). Taxonomy (NCBI): domain Eukaryota; kingdom Metazoa; phylum Chordata; class Aves; order Anseriformes; family Anatidae; genus Cygnus; species Cygnus atratus. Next base: position 107,280,140 of record NC_066362.1, read on the forward strand.
TACCACTAGCTAGGCCGCAATGGTCTACGCTAGGCGAAGAGCTCTCTCTAGAAAGTCTGTAACCACCCAGACTGACTGCCCGCTGAAAAATGCGGCAGCTCAGGTCTCTGGATGCATGGAGTGTCTGATCCTGTTGCTGCCATCTGAGGGAGGCAGAGATACTGTGTGTGTGAGGTGCAAGCAGGTGGATGACCTGGTCTGCCTGATGGCAGAGCTCAGGGAGGAGGTTGAGAGGTTGAGGGCCATCAGGGAGTGCGAGCTGGAGATAGGTGGAGCAACTCCCTGCAAGGCCTGAAGGAAAGGCACCGGGGTGAGACACCCCAAACAGTGGTGGACCCCCTGCCCTGTCACTGTCAGGCAGAGGGAGGGGACCTAGGAGTTGAGGAAGAATCGAGACAGGTCCCTGCTCGACGTCGCAGGCAACGCCCTGCCCCCTACCGGCCCCACCTTCCCAGGTACCCTTCCACAACAGGTTTGAGGCCCTGGAGCTTGAGAAACCGGTGGGTGAGGATGAGGTAGAAAGTCTATCCAGGAGGATGTCTAGGGCGAGGAAGTCGACTCCACGCCTCAAGACTGCCTCCACCAAGAAAGACAGAAGGGTAATCGTTGTAGGAGACTCCCTTCTCAGGGGAACAGAGGGCCCTATTTGTCGGCCTGACCAAACCCATAGGGAAGTCTGCTGCCTCCCTGGGGCCAGGGTCAGGGACATTGCCAGAAAGCTTCCTAACCTGGTTTGCCCCTCTGATTACTATCCTCTTTTGATAGTCCAGGGTGGCAGAGATGATATTGAAGAGAGAAGCCTGAAGGCTATCAAACGGGACTATAGGGGACTGGGACAGTTAGTGGATGGAGCGGGAGTACAGGTGGTGTTTTCGTCCATCCCTACAGTGGCAAGGAGGGGTACAGAGAGGACTTGGAAAGCCCACCTGATAAACAGGTGGCTCAGAGGCTGATGCCAACACAGAAATTTTGTTTTTTTTTGACCACGGGGCACTTTACTCGGCACCCAGCCTGATGGGAGCAGACGGGTCCCACCTATCTCTAAGGGGAAAACGGATCCTAGCCCAGGAGCTGGCAGGGCTCATTGAGATAGCTTTAAACTAGGAAAGAAGGGGGATGGGGCTGAAGTAAGGCTTGTTAGACGTGTGCCAGTGGGAACAATGGCAAGGCCGGGGGAGCAGGCAATGGCCCAGATGAAGTGCATCTACACTAATGCAAGCAGCATTGGCAACGAACAAGAGGAGCTGGAAGCCATCGTACAGCAGGCAGGCTATGACTTGGTTGCAATCACTGAAATGTAGTGGGACCACTCTCATGACTGGAGTGCTGCAATGACTGGTTATAGGCTCTTCAGAAGGGACAGGCAGCACAGAAGGGGTGGTGGTGTGGCTCTCTATATTAGAGAGTGTTTTGATGTTGTGGAACTTGAGACTGAGTCTGGGAATGGTAAGGTTGAGTCCCTATGGGTTAGGATCAGCGGGAAGGCCAACAAGGCAAGCATCCTGGGAGGGGGGGTCTGTTATAGACCGCCAAACCAGGATGAGGAGACGGATGAGGAGTTCTACAGGCAGCTGGAAGAAGTTGTGAAATCATCAGCGCTTGTCCTCGTGGGGGACTTCAACTTCCCAGACATATCCTGGAAGCACAACACAGCCCAGAGAAAGCAGTCTAGGAGGTTTCTGGAGAGCGTGGAAGATAGCTTCCTGACGCAGCTGGTTAGTGAGCCTACCAGGGAAGGTGCCCCGCTAGACCTTCTGTTCACAAACAGTGACGGACTGGTGGGAGATGTGGTGGTCGGGAGCTGTCTTGGGCAGAGTGACCACAAAATGGTAGAATTCTCTATTCTTGGCGAAGTCAGGAAGGGGACCAGTAAAACCGCTGTCTTGGACTTCCAGAGGGCAGACTTTGAGCCATTCAGGACGCTGGTTGGCAGAGTCCCTTGGGAGGCGGTTCTGAAGGGCAGAGGAGTCCAGGAAGGCTGGGCACTCTTCGAGAAGGAAATCTTAATGGCTCAGGAGCGATCTGTCCCCACGTGCCCAAAGACGAGCCGGCGCAGAAGAAGACTGGCCTGGCTGAACAGAGAGTTGTGGTTCAAGCTTAGGAGAAAAAAGAGGGTTTATAATCTTTGAAAAGAGGGCGGGCCACTCAGGAGGACTATAAGGATGTTGTGAGGCTGTGCAGGGACAAAATTAGAAAGGCCAAAGCTCATCTGGAGCTCAATCTGGCTACTGCTGTTAAAGATAACAGAAAATGTTTTTATAAATACATTAACACAAAAAGGAGGACTAAGGAGAATCTCCATCCTTTACTGGATGCGGGGGGAAACTTAGTGACGAGAGATGAGGTAAAGGCTGAGGTGCTTAATGCCTTCTTTGCCTCTGTCTTTAGCGGCAAGACTAGTTATCTGGATACCCAGTATCCTGAGCTGGTGGAAGGGGTTGGGGAGCAGGATGTGGTCCTCACAATCCATGAGGAAATGGTTGGCGACCTGCTACAGCACTTAGGATGTGGTCTATTTTGACTTCATTAAGGCTTTTGACACCATTTCCCACAACATTCTCCTCGAGAAACTGGCTGCTCGTGGCTTGGACTGGCGTACGCTTCGTTGGGTTAAAAACTGGCTGGGTAGCCAGGCCCAAAGAGTCATTGTGGTGAATGGAGTCAAATCCAGTTGGAGGCCGGTCACTAGTGGAGTCCCCCAGGGCTCAGTACTGGGGCCAGTCCTCTTTAATATCTTTATCGATGACCTGGACGAGGGGATCGAGTGCACCCTCAGTAAGTTTGCAGATGACACCAAGTTAGGTGCGTGTGTCGATCTGCTCGAGGGTAGGAAGGCTCTGCAGGAGGATCTGGATAGGCTGGACCGATGGGCTGAGGCCAACTGTATGAAGTTCCACAAGGCCAAGTGCCAGGTCCTGCACCTGGGGCACAACAACCCCAAGCAGCGCTACAGGCTGGGAGATGAGTGGTTAGAAAGCTGCCTGGCAGAGAAGGACCTGGGAGTATTGGTTGATAGTCGGCTGAATATGAGCCAGCAGTGTGCTCAGGTGGCCAAGAAGGCCAACAGCATCCTGGCTTGCATAAGAAGCAGTGTGGCCAGCAGGTCTAGGGAAGTGATTGTCCCCCTGTACTCAGCTCTGGTGAGGCCGCACCTTGAGTACTGTGTTCAGTTTTGGGCCCCTCGCTACAAGAAGGACATGGAGGTGCTCGAGAGAGCCCAGAGAAGGGCAACGAAGCTGGTGTGGGGTCTGGAGAACAAGTCTTACGAGGAGAGGCTGAGGGAGCTGGGATTGTTCAGCCTGGAGAAGAGGAGGCTCAGGGGCGACCTTATCGCTCTCTACAGGTACCTTAAAGGAGGCTGTAGCGAGGTGGGGGTTGGTCTATTCTCCCACGTGCCTGGTGACAGGACGAGGGGAAATGGGCTAAAGTTGCGCCAGGGGAGGTTTAGGTTGGATATCAGGAAGAACTTCTTTACTGAAAGGGTTGTTAGGCATTGGAATAGGCTGCCCAGGGAAGTGGTTGAGTCACCATCCCTGGAGGTCTTTAAAAGACGTTTAGATGTAGCCCTTAGTGATATGGTTTAGTGAAGGACTTGTTAGTGTTAGGTCAGAGGTTGAACTGGGTGATCTTGGAGGTCTCTTCCAAGGTAGACGATTCTGTGAGTCTGTGAGTCTGTGATTCTGTGTGCCTGGAGCACCTCCTGCCCTCCTGCTGCACTGACCTTGGGGTCTGCAGGGCAGGTTCTTACTTCTCGTTTTAATTCTCCCAGCTGCTGTTCTGTTGCACAGCACTCCCTCCCTCCCCCCCCCCCCCCCCCACCCCCCCTCAATTCCGCTCTCCCAGAGGCACAAACATCGCTTATTGTCTCAGCTCTGAGCACCAGTGGGTACCTTTGGAGCCGGCTGAAACTGGCCCTTATGTAACATGGGGTAGCTGCTGGACTCCTCACAAAAGCCACCCCTGCAGTCCCCTGCTAAAACCTTGCCACATAATGCACTACTGACACTTGATTCTCTGTCAAGAGTAAGACTGAGCTGGTAATAATGTATTATTGGATCATTCTTGTGGTTTCTGTTCTAGAGTAGGGACTGACTGAGAAGATATTTTTTTTTTCCCATTTTTTAGACTTTCACAGACTATAACTGGATCATTTTCTACACACTTTACGGCAATAGAAAAGCTACCATTTATAATACTTTTACAAGTGTGTGCTGTGAAAACAGCTAAAAGTATGTATATCAGCAGTTTCTTAACTCTGGGGACAACAGTGTCAACAAATATTTTAAAAGTATACTGTATTAAAGCAATGATTGTTGATTGTCCAATAAAAGATGGTGTTTTTCCACAGAATAATAGTGGTCAGAGCAAATTCTGCACTGTAAAATACAAGAGGAGAAAAATAGAGGAAAAAATTGTATTAGGAATTTTTAAAGCTCATTGTGATTGTCTTATGGATAGATGGAGGCCTTCTACCCTTAATGGCAACATTATAAAAAAGGGAGGTCAGACTCTTGTAATTGTACAGATGTGTTGGGAGTGTGGGTTTTCTTCTTGCAATGGACAAGCTCTCATTCTAATGGTCTTATTCCCACTGAACAGAAAGTTCTATTGTAAGCTGTTCTTTTGGCAATTGTATAGGCAAACTTTAGAAGGTGGCATTAATAGGTGTGAATAAACATAGCAGAAAGTTACTCTTACTGATCTAGCTGTAGTCTAGGGGAAAACATTCGTTCATGTTTTTGGAAACATGAATGGTTCAGTTTTGGCCTTTTTAAAATTTTTGCTTTGGAAAAAAAAATAATAAAAAGGTATTGAGGTTAAATATGGAATACTAAATATTTATTTTTTTTTTGTATCTTAATGTTGTCACTTGCTAAGGTTAAATTTAAATATGGAATCTCTCAATATTGTGTTTAAAAAGAAAGGTTTTTAAAAAAGCTTAAAAGACGTTATGATGCAAAGAACTTTTCTAAATGAGGTATGATAAAAATAATTGAAATTCATAGAGAATGTAATTTTTACATTTATTTTTACATTTATTTATTTATTTATTATGTTGAAATATTTCTGTCTCAGTTGTACTCCTCTGGGATATTACTCTTGTCATTTGTACCCTCTGTCCTTCTTCTGATAACCTTAGCAAAATGCTTTGTTAGAAACCATGAGCATCTTTGCTGCAGATCTGTGACCTGGTCTTTGAAATGTGTCACTAAAAGCAGAATTTGAACCTCTCTTCTTAACGGCCACTGATTCAGAAACAGTGTGGTGTTTGTTTTTGTTTGTTTGTTTTGCTTTTGTTTGCTTGTTTGTTAATTTTTTTAATGAAAAGCAGTTTTCCAATCAATACACCCCAAATGAGAGTTCTATGCCTGCCTTCACAATGCTAAGCCTCCTGTCTGATGCTGTCACAGACATCTCTCCTCCTTTCTATTTGATATTTGGCCTATTGGGCTGGTTTAGCCGGGATAAAATTGATTTTCTTTGTAGTAGGTAGTATGGTGCTGTGTTTTTGATTTGTGATGAAAATAGTGTTGATAACACATTAATGTTTTAGTTGTTTTTGACTAGTGTTTACACAGAGTCAAGATCTTGCTTCTCACACTGCCCAGACAGTGAGCAGGCTGAGGGTAACCAAGAAACTGGGAGGGGACATAGCCAGGACAGCTAACCCAGGCTGGCCAAAGGGATGTTTCACACCATGCAGCATCATGCTCAGCAATGAAAGCTGGGGGAAAGAAGGAAGAAGGGGGAATGCTTGAAGTGATGGCATTTGTCTTCCCGAGGAACCATTATGTTTTATGGGCCCTGCTTTCCTGGAAGTGGCTGAATATCTTCCTGCTGACGGGAGGTAGTGAATGATTTTCTTGTTTATCTTGATTGTGCAAACACCCTTTTTTTTTTTTTTCCTCCCTCCCTAATAAACTGCCTTTATATGAACTCATGAATTTTCTTATATCTTTTTGATTCTTTTCCCCATCCCACTCAGGAAGAGTGAGTGAGTGAGTGAGTGAGTGAGCGAGCGAGTGAGTGAGTGTATGGGGCTTAGCTGTCTTCCGGGGTTAAAACACAGCACCTATATATTACTTTTACTTTATAAGAATATGGACCCTTTTAAAATTCTCATATTCACCATTTTATTTTCTTGTTAATCTATGTAGCTCTACTCAGCTCATGTCAAAAAAATAAAATCATGACTCTCTTCAAATTAAAGTTCAGAATAAAATCTTTAAATAACTTAAAGGTTGTTATTACTGTGTTCATACAGTCCCCAAACCTCTCTTTGCAGTGATTGCCAAACAGCTTGTGTTTATTAGGATGAAAATTCTTCAGGGGAGAGTTTATAACTTACGTACAACTGTGTCTAAGGAGACTAGCAAACACAACTGTCTGTAGCCTTCAGGTTTCCATAAAAATTCAGTCAATTAATACTGATTGTAACTACCCTTACTGTAATTTGTAGTTAGACACAGCCAGAGCTAGTGTGAATAGCAGTTCAAAGCAGTTCACTGGAGACAGAAGACAATTAGCTGAGTTTATCAACATGGAGTGTCTGGGAGCCACAGTTTTCCAGCTTTTGTAGGTCCCAATCAAACTTTAAGCTTTGTTTGTCTGTATGGTTACAAGCACAGTTTTGTTTAAATTAGCCTGCTTTGTTGAAACTGTAGGATCTGAGAAATGTTGTCTTCTCTTTTTGCTAAAGCTAGATGGAAAGCTATATTGCTTGCATGAACAGCAGTTTTTATTAATGATTCAGATAAAGATCAGCATCATTAGATTGAAAAGTACAGCTGTCTTCATCTTTCTGAAGAAGTAAGGGGGAAATGATTATTAAGGCTATTTTAGATACAGTACATTGAAATTAAAAAAATATACTATTGCAAAGTCAGATACAAATCAGTGCTTTAATATTAAATAATTTTAATCCAAATGTCTATAGTTGAACACAATTATTGCTCCATTATGGAGAATGTTCAATTTATGCAATGAATAGATTGGCTTCATACAGAATGAATCAAGAAATGAAATTTGAGCATGAGAGAAAATAATCTTGCTCCAAATTAAAACAGCTATTCCAAGTACTTTGCAAAACCAAGACATCTGTGATGGACTTTTTTCTCCTCTATAGTGAGATAAATGAGACAGTAAAAAAAGTTGCCAATTACAGGTGGACAAAATCAGTAACAACTTTGAGAAACCTATTACTAGTCCTGATTCTATAGTATAATTCCAACTTTTTCAATTTCTAAAAGGTTAATTTTTTAGGTTCTGATCACCTTCTCTTTTAATGGTGCACACTGTAAGGAAATACTCCATAGTCTCTAAGAGTAGACCCAAAACCTAGGAAGGAGAAGTTCAGTGTTCTTATGTGTAATAAGTGAGCAATTCTTTCTGTAGTACAGCTCTCTTTGCAATAGAAACCTGTGAAAAAAACATGGGTGATTTTTAATTGTGATGTTGGTACACGTATTCTGCTTTTATTTGAATATCATGTTTTACAACCTGATGTTTCCTTTAGTATGATATTTCTGAAATTTATGGGAATTAAATATGATTCTGGTCTTTTCCTAAATACGGGTAACTCCTGAATTTATGTTTAAACATCTATTTTAAAGCCTGCTAATGTAATAACCAAACAACTCTTCACAGGCGTATGCAAAAAAAATAGCAAAAACCCACAAAAATTAGTTAACAAAACTTTCTAACCCAGGTACTATTTTTATGAGCATTTTTCAGGCATGAGGTGGAGAGACAAAGGACCAGAAATTCTCAAATGATCAGAAGTATATTATGTTCTGCAAATGAATCTTTCTAGAGATTCTTTATAATAATTAGTAGAAAATGTTATTTTCTAAATGTTAGAAAAAGTCTCTGCAATATATAGTGGCCAATGAAGTATAGTTGTTGGAATATGTCTTGGTTTGTGGTTATTATTATTTATTAATTTTAGGAGTAAGACCTTTTATAAATTTGTGACAGCATCCTACTTGATCCATTCATAATCTGATTAAAAATTTCCTTTATTTTATTTTATTTTATTTTATTTTATTATTTTTTCCCCTTGGGGATGGGGGGGTGCAGGGAGTAGATCATGAACTAAAACCTTCAAAACCTTCATTCTCCAGATGTTACCCACATAATAGTCCTAAATCTGGCCTTTTCCGCAGGACACAAATTCTGGAATGCTCTCTATATTAGAATTACAACAGTAAGACCAAAGAAAAGAATGGACACACATAACATTGCTGCTGTGCTGACAGTATTAATATTTGGTATTTGTATAATGTAGTCCACAGATAAAATAAGTCCTAAATAAAAACATAAGAGCAAAAATTACTCAGATGTATAGACAAAAAAAGCTTGAGATGAAGTTTGAGTACTTTAGTTCCAAAGTTAGTTGACCCAACAAAAGCTATTTTTAATGTGGGATGAAGAACTCTTCATTTCATGTTCTTTAAGCCACTAAAAAATAATTTAGGCAATTCTTCACCTCTTAATTTATCTGTCACTTTAAGATTAAATAGATAGGTGAATCTGTCCTTAAAAGAAGCAAACATTAAAAACAAATATATTTTTTATTCAATTATCATATTTTCTTATAGCATTAGGGAGTAAGAAAGAGACAAAAGTAAAGTTTAGAAACAGTTATGGCCTCAGTCTATGTTTGTAACACAAAAATATATTGCATATATTTATATGTATTATATTGGCTTTTGTACTCAAAATATCTGTGGTTGAAGCATTGGTGTATATGGGATTTCACCTTTGCCATGGCACAATGCTGCAGAAAATGTCAAATCTGTATGTAGCACTACTGCAAAATATGGGCTCTGCTTTCTCTTTGTAAGGGACAAAAGCTTTGATATCAAAAACAAATATTCCAAGATCATGCAAGGAAGCATGATGACCAATGTCATAACTCATTCATTTCAGAGGAAAAGACTCACCAATTAGACTCTTTGTATGACCTTTTGCATCACAACTCTCTACTGCTTTGTGATAGATAAAATTTTGCAAAGACGCTGAAAAGAGAAAGAAGGATTGAAAATATTAGAAATCTTCAGTACATCTGTTCCTATTTCCTATCTGATTGCCTACTGAGACTCAGTTAATAATAACTCTTGTGATTCATTCCCACTACACCAATTTAAGAGCAAAAAAGGTACTGCCAGATAAGCGTATCAATGCAGAGTTTAATTAAGTCATAAATTATAGCTTCAGTTTGTGATTTTAACCTCAGTCTCTTTTTTCCTCAGACTTCAGAGATATTGTATCTCATTTTTTAATGATGCAATGATGACATGTGATTGATTTTCTATTGTGACTTACTGAGTATATAAAATGGGAATTAGCTGCTGTATCCAGGGTCAGCTCTATTTTGGAAGGACACATTTGTCAGAGAGCATCTCTGCTGCTTGACAGTCTGTGGGTTGGAGTACTAGCAAAATGAAATATATGGAACACTTCAGTCTAACATCCAGCCCTCTACTGAAAAGGGAGAGAGGAAAAAACATCAGTTGCACAATAGGAAAGTAGAAAAGTGAGTGTGAAAGATGGAGATCTGTAGGCATTCCAGGAGCAGATTGGGGAAGTATTTTAAGCAGTTTCCTGAAATCACTAGGGAGTTAAAGAAGAGAAGGATGGTTGGATGTGTGGATGGGTGAATGGAAAGTATATGTGCCAGCACTTTTTTTTTTTTTTTTTAAATGAATTTGACCATTTTTAAGCCTCTTTGTGTCTTTCCAGGGAAAATAAATATTTGAATTACTGCATCTGCATGATAAAGTTTAGTCAGCAAAACAGTAATAAGCAAGGTACAACAGTGACAAGTGGTATCTCTCAGGGGTCCATATTGGGACTAGTTTTATTTAATACCTTTATTAATGACATAAACAGCATTGAGTAAACCCTCAGTGAGTTTGTGGATGACACCAAGCTGAATGGTACAGTTGATACGCTAGAGGGAAGGGATGACATCCAGAGGGACCTGGACAGGCTTGAGAGGTGGTGGGCCCCTGTGAACCTCATAAAGTTCAAGAAGGTCAAGTGCAAGGTGTTGTACTTGAAGCTCAGAAAGCTGATTGTGTCTTGGGCTACATAAAAAGAAGCGTGGCCAGCTCGTTGAGGTGATTCTTTCTCTCTGCTCTGCACTTGTTAGAACTCACCTTGAGTACTGTACTTAGCTCCAGGGCCCACAGTACAAGACAGACAAGGATCTGCTAGAGTTGGTCCAGAGGAGGGCCATGAAAATGCTCTGAGAGCTGGAATACCTTTCCTGTGAAGACCGTTTCAGAGAGTTGAGGTTGTTTAGCCTAGACAGAAGGTTCCAGGAAGAACTTATTGTGGCCTTTCAATACTTAAAGTGGGCTTATAAGAAATATGGATAGAGATTTTTACCAGTGTCTGTAGTGATAGGACAGGAGGAAATGGTTTTAAACTAAGAGGGTTGATTTAGATAAGATGTAAGGAAAAAAGTATTTACTATGAGGATGGTGAGACACTGGAACAGGTTGCCCAGAGAAGTTGTGGATGTCCCATCCCTGGAATTGTTCAAGGTCAGGTTGGACAGGGCTTTGGGAAACTAGGAGTGAGAGATGTGCTTACCCACAGCAGGGAGGTGGGAAGCAGATGATCTTTAAGGGTCCTTTCCAGCCTAAACCATTCTATGATTCTATGAAACACAAAATAGCAAGCAGCTCAGGAAACTATAGGAGATATAGGTCCACAACAATGTATGCCTATGACTGGCTGGAAGCAGCTTAGAAGGAGGCTGACAAGGAAGAATGTGTTATTTGTTATTGCCTTTTCAAGTTTCTGCTTGAAATTCAAGTTCTGAAAGCATATAAGAAAAAAAAAAAAAGGAACTAATAATAATCACATAAGTAGTGATGTGATACGAATGTACACAATCAACTTGTTATCAAAGATGATTCACTTCCACCAGTGAATGGTCAGGGCTATATATGTCCAGAGAAGCTGTGCAATCTTGACTCTTCCCTGAAGATCACAACAAAATATGAGAGGAATGCTTTGGGAAAGGGTGCAGTGAACGCAAAGGCTTCTTTTTGGTTTTGGAACACGGATGAAGTTCTCTGTACACAGACTTGTCCAAAGATGTGATGTTGATAAAGTTGATAAAGTTGATGAAGTCTGATGTAATTGACTGATATTTTGTTAGGCAATGACATATCCAGATGCTTGGGCCATTGTAGTCTCTGCTTAGTAGAAGAGAGGAGTTCATGTAAGTGCATATCATGCTTGTGGAAACCAAAGGACTGAATTTTGACACACTGGTCACCCACTTGTGAAGCATCCTGCTGTTATTTATGTGAGTGTATAATGTCCTAGATGCCTGCGTTGCCCAGTATGAAGGTGAAATTCTGAGATTTGTTATGTCTGAAGGATGTGGGTGTTCCCTGCTGTGATTTCTCAGACCATATGTATTGACTGGCTAATGAAGCTTATCAGGGAGTGTTAGGAAGAGCTGGGTCCTCCAACCAGTGTTTTAGGCAGCGTACTGCTGAGTGCTAGAAGGACTACATCTGAGATATGCTAATAAGTTTCTTAAAATGTTCCCTGAAGACAGAGAGCTTGGCTTTGGAGAAACTATAAAGACTGTTCAGGCAGAGCAGACAATGCCAGCTTGGTCTACTAGAAACAGAGTGAAAAATACTAGAAGAACAAAAATAGGCATTGAGAACATTAAACAACTATTCAAGCTGTATGGGAAATTATTTTTCAGATATTCTTTCTTACGTTTCAAAATATATTCCGCTTTTCAAGTCTGGACCTATCTGAGTTTGTTTTGGAAACATCACTAAATTGGTTCAAGTTCTTCTTCCAGTAATAGCAGACTTCTGTCCTTCAGTTATCTCACCTGAAACATATAGCTCCTACATAACTATTCCTAAAAGAATGTTAGGAAATTTAAATATTTTTTTTCTCTCCCCCAAAACTCTCCAAAGCTCTCCAGTTATTTGTTATCATTTTAGAGCTCCAGACCACTCTAGTGCTGAGGTTTTCCACCCAAGTGTTTCTCATCATGCACATCTTTCCATTGGTCCTTGAAATCCCTTAGTAATCTCTCTCAGCCATTTAGATCTTTTTCAATGACACTGTGAAATCACCTTTCTATTTCAGGCTCTCTAATTTTCTCCAGACTGCCACAGACATTTCTGTAGTTCCCTAATCCCTTCCAACACATACACATTGTAATAAAGCTCACCTGTGCCAGCAAGCCTGACAAACCCATCAAATGCATGCTGTATTTTTTTTTTAATGAACTCACTCACCTGAGGGCTTTTCTAAGCTGGCTCATTTCTAATATAACTTTGACAGCACCTGGGAGACTGAAGTGCTAGGGACAGCAACTTGCACGCTCTTAGAATATATTTATTTTTTTAAATTTTGTCTATTCAGAAAATATTTTCCTATCTTTAAGTATGTAATAAATCTATAAAATTTAATTGGATTAAACATGTTATTAGAAGCAGACACATTTTGTCTTTTTTTTTCTTTTAAAATATTTGAGAGTCTGATTATTCATTCAAAATTAGCTTCTTTTATTGATTCAAAAAGAACCAAATGTTGAGATATCACTCAAGCTGCAAACAAAATTATGCCACAATGAACAAACCAAAATAGTAAAAAGCCCACCATATTCCTAAGATTATTAACTTAAAAAAAGAAAAGAAGAAAAGAAAAGAAAAGAAAAGAAAAGAAAAGAAAAGAAAAGAAAAGAAAAGAAAAGAAAAGAAAAGAAAAGAAAAGAAAAAGAACATATTATACCACTTATAAAAATTCCAAATTACAATTTCAGATTTTTTTTTTCCCTGAAAGTGACATTTCATGGATGTCTGAATCAATATAATGAGATAAATATCCAGATTTAAGCAAGTGTTATTATGAATCTGCAGCTTTACTTTAATCAAAGCACAGATTAAACTTCCTCCTTAGAGAAATTTTTAAAATTTTTGCAGTCTGCATATCAAAACTGATGTTATTTGTAAGTGCAGAGAAGCTGCCTTAACTTGTCTTTTGAGTAGTAAAAATCACTTGAGTAGCTGCACATTTGATTACTCTGTACAACTGTTCTGATCACAGTGGGTTGCTTGGTCACTCACTTTAAATTAGTATCATCAGTACACGAATTAGGTCATAAGCATCAGGTAATAGCAGTCCCAAACCTGGAGACAGAAGTTAACAACCACCTTTCAGTTTAGCTTGCTTTCTTCCAGTAGTGCAAACTTAATTGGATCATATTCATTTCATTTTCAAGTGACACGAACACTTGGTGCTATTGTCAATGCTAAAGGAGCAAATAATGAAGTATGAAAAAGGATTTGGGCTGATTCTGTTGCAGGTTGAGACAGCTCTGAGCTACTTGGCAACACAAAATACTGTCTACAACTGTTTTAGCTAAGAAGCACAGAATTTGTGAAGCAGACAGTTCTATTAGTGTAGCAAGAAGCTCACACAGGAGTTCTGGAATACTCCATGTTTGAAAGTATTTTAAAACAGGTACCTTGAATACCTTATACCTGACTAATCCTTACTGACATAACAACCTCTTGGGTCTACTTATAGATAGAAAAAATACCAAGAGTCTTTGTGAATTTAGGACTAGGAAATGCAAGGGATCTGCTATACTTCATGTTCCTTAGCTCTATACAATCAAACAAAAAAACACCACATTATTTTAATTCAGTTGTACAGAGTCAGGGAAAAACAGAGAAAAATAAAGAAAAATGAAGCAAAGCAAAAATAAACAAACAAAACCATCATACAATTAGTACACTGGGAAATGCCTTTATTTCAAAATCTTACGTTGTTATTTCTGTTAGAAATATTTAATACCTTAACTTGGCCTGAAAAGTTTATCATATTAATAGCATGAATGAATTATGACATGCATTTTGATTCTAATTATATTAAATTTAAGCATTAAATATGGTATTTTAAAATGAAAAAAAATGCAAACATTTATAATGTGTGTTGGGGTAAAGTGTTCATAACCAAGTGTTTGGATGTGTTTCCTTCCTTCCTTCCTTCCTTCCTTCCTTCCTTCCTTTCCTTCCTTTCTTTCTCTTTCTCTCTCTTTCTTTTTCTCTCTCTCTCTCTTTCTTTCTTTCTCTTACTCTCTCTCTTTCTCTCTTTGTCTCTTTGTCTCTTTCTCTTTCTCTCTTTCTTTCTCTCTTTCTCTTTTCTTTCTTCCTTTCTTTCTCTCTCTTTCTCTCTTTCTCTTTCTCTCTTTCTCTTTCTTTCTCTCTTTCTTTCTCTCTTTCTTTTTCTTTCTTTTTCTTTCTTTCTGTCTTTCTCTCTCTCTCTCTTCTTTCTCTCTTTCTTTTTCTTTCTCTCTTTCTCTCTTTCATGTTATATTTCTATACAAACTATTTTTTAGAGGTTTTAAAGACCTTGAACATTAATTAAGGTAGAAGAACACAATCATAAGATTACAGATTGTACTGAATTCTCCATTCCTTGCCTACATATAAAGTCTGGAGGACCTCTTTATACAGACACTTGAGGAAACAAAAGTGTTAAATCTTAAGTATTCAAAAAAAAAAAAAAAAGAATTAGGTTCCTGTTTTTTTCAAATCCACAGTTGAATATCTCTGACTGAAAAATACTACACTGTATATGGCAGTCAAATTCTATTTTACTTTTTTATGGGTTAACCAGTATTGACATTGCATTTCTAAATGAAAACTCAGGGAAATGTTTGTTTGTTGGGGAAAGTCTACATGTAGTGATGACTACTGGATAATAGCTTTGATAAGATCTTCATGATCTTTTAACTTTCCTTTTGATTCCTTAGAACTGACTATAGGATTGCTAGAATGGGGAAAGGAATTGGTGGGTTCCACCACTTCAGTGCACTGAGTACAACTTGTCTATGTGAAGGAGGAAATTATCTGTTTCTGATAGTAACCAATCTGTGCAGCACTATTCATATGCACTTTGTGTTATTAATGTCAGAGTGTGATTTGAAACCTATTTATTCTGTGCATTAAAAAAAAAAAAAAAAAAAAAAAGTTATTCTCCATACACACATCCTGATTGGTATTAAGCACATTTCGTGTGCTCTGCTAAAAACTCTGACAATGTCGTTTTTAGAGGCTGTTATTTTGCTGTGAAAGAATTAAGATTTTAGGCAGCTCTTTGTGTATTAGGGACTATTATAAACAATATTTACATTTAATGTTCAGTAAGAAGTTGAATGACATTTTACAAACAGAGGGATGAACATTTTGTAAGGCTTTCCTGTGTTAATTGTAGCCCATACCTTGTCACTCTCATCTGCAACTGAGACTAATTGTCTGCCTTATAAAGAGACATGCTTATTGATTTTGCAAAGGCTGGAACAGACTAAGCTGTACTCTCTTTCTATTGATATAAAAAGCATTGCCTGCCTGTATTGATTGCTTACCCCACAGAGCAATGGCAAATTGCTATTGTGGAAACATAATGATGTTGAACATTTGTTGCACAGATGATAGGGTAATGTTTAAATGCAGTGTGTCCTGTTCTTTTTAGATTTACTAATAACCTCCTTAATCATTCCTCTTCAAAAGACCATGAATTCTGGAGCAGACGCTAACCTAATGATACAACATCATTTATAGATCATAGCATTTCATAAATTCAGAATGAATTAAATCAGCTATTTTTTCATCATCAACCAGACTGGATGCCAATTTTGCTTAACATTTTTCAAGGCCTGAACAAGAATGAAATAAATTAGCTAGGGCAAGATTCTTTCAGTTCTTTTTGAATGTAGTACTTCACCTGGTGCCTAGTCCCACTGAATTCAGAAGACTTATCTGCGGAATTATATACCACTGTGAATAAGACAGACTAAATTTGCTCCTTAGTTCCATTTAAGAGAAAGTTTCACAACATTTTTGGCCTTATTTATCTGATGTTGGAAATGTGTTCTGATTAAATGAGGTGTGAACACATATATAAGTAGCGTGAATTTTGCCTAGCCAGGGGTTCTTTCTTAATATTGGAATTCTGCAAATTCATTTCTACTGAATATGCAATAAAGATAAGAATGACCCATTTTCTAATTTTGTTACAAATCAGTCTTGTGAAATTCATTTAAATATATGTTGGCAATTCCTTTGCCAAAGGTAAATAACTCCTTATATGGCATTTCCAGACGATATAAAATCCTGAAAGAACAAAGCAATTGTATAAACGTTCCTTCTTGTTTTATTGTTTACACAGAACAAACTTAAAGGTGTTCTTGCACTGCATTTTCTCCCCTTCTCTTGTTTAACAATGTGTTAAACTTCATAGTATATCTGCTGGTTTCCACTTACATATTTTTCTTCAAATACATCTTTCTTAAAGATGTTATCTTAAGATGATATCTTAAAGATAATATGGAAATTCATAAAATACCTCTGAATCTTCAGAATTCACTATGCTTTTTTGGTGAATTTTGCAATCCACTTAGAGTCTTCAAACTAGAGAGATCTAAAAAGAAAACAAATGTAGTTGTTTACTGACGCTGAACTGTTCCCTTTCTTCTGACTAACTATGATTTTAGCACTCATCTGGTAAAAAGTACAGCTCCCTCTGAGGCAGTAAGGTATTTGGGAAAGTAGACATTGGAAATAGATTGACAGAAATAGCAAAAGTTACCTGTTTAGAGAAGTGCCAAATATTAATCCTTTCTACCTTTTTTCTTTTCTTTTTTCTTTTTTTTTTTCTGTCATAAACTTCTCCTATATATCATGTAAAATCTGAAGTAAATTTGAATCCATTTCCAAGTTATTTACAGAAATTGTGAGCATCTTTGGTGCTAAATATTGGAACATAAAGAAAGGAAACTCTGTTCCATGGACCAGACAGCATGGAAAAGATAGATTCTTCACTTAAATGCAGAGGGATTAAGAAAAAGCTACACACTGTGGAAGATGGATTGTATTGTTAGGCAGAGGGACATGAATTTAAATAGGAAAAGGAGGATAAAAAACCAGAAGAGAAGGAGACGAACAGGAGGTTACAAAGAATGAGAAAGCATTGATCGGAGAACAATGAAAAGGAAAGACATGTTCCACTACTGTTTGATTTCTAGCTAGCTGTACAGAATGATTGGTTCATGTGAGAGCCCTTAAAGATGATGACCCTACACAAGATAAAACAAAGGGGCTTATAAAAAAGATGGAGAACAACTTTTTTGCTAGGGCAGGTAATGACAGGACAAGGGGTAATGCTTTTAAACTAAAAGAGGGGAGATTTAGAGTAGACGTTAGGAGGAAATTCTTCACTCAGAGGGTGGTGAGGCACTGGAATAGGTTGCCCAGAGAACCTTTGGATGCCCAATCCCTGGAGGTGTTCAAGACAAGGTTGGACAAGGCCCTGGGAAACCTGATATAGTGGGTGGCATCCCTGCCCATGGCAGGGGCTTTAGAACTGGATGATCTTTAAGGTCCCTTCCAACCCAAGCCATTCTATGATTCTATAGTAACGCAACTGATCTAGCTTTTCCTCTTTTCAAAATGCTTGTTCTTGCAAACCTGACACTGATTTGACAAGGGTTTCTCAGGCACTCAGTTTCTCAAGCATTCGGTATGAATGCTTGTCTAAAAGTTACAAAGACTGGGAGCCTTGAGATGTTCTGATAATAAATTTAGCTGGATTTTTAGTGTATCTATAAAATCTACAAATAACTAATAAAAATAGCTTTCTTATTTTTCTACTTCCCTGCAAAGCATCTTTCTACTACTCTGAATTCAACAGATTTTTCAAATAAGGCTAATCCCTGTTGTTTCAGTTTGCTCTGCAGACCTGCATTGGGGCATAGCTGCTTCCACAAGTATTGCAGTAAAGAAAGCCTGTGACATCTACAACCATGCACAAAGCATATCAGTATAAAGGAAGAAGACAGTCTTCTAAGACTAAGACTATGTTTGGTTTACCTTCTGTCTATTTCTCGCAGTGACATGAAGCAGCCCTATCTAAAGCATGTGTGCTTCTTAAAAAAAAAAAAATGCAGATTTATGTTTTAGTACATGAAAGGTACAAGGTAGTTTTGTACTACATCTTATTTTCATTACCAGGAAGAAAGTCAGGTTAGGTAAAATGTAAGCTAAGATGGAAAACAACATGACTGTTGCAATATTTAGATCTGTTTGTAATCTCTTTGCAGCAAAAATCCAAAAAACAAATCAAAGAAAGAACTTCAAGTTACTTGCCTTAATCTTTTGGTCACATATCTTTATGCGTTCTGACAAATTAGATGGATAAATAGCAGGGACTATTTCAGGTATACATCTGGTCATGTCAGCAGTTTCCCATATATTTTTTACAAAGATGATTTTCACCTTTTGAAGCAAGCTCAGTTCAACTTTTTTTTAAGAACCTCTATATATGAAACTTAGGGTTTCTCATGTTCTCTTTGCTGCATCTCTGCACAGGATGAATTTCACCCTTTAAGCTAAACAACTTGCTCTGATAGTTCTCTCTTACTTTTTAAAGCAACAAGAATAATTATGACTTAACAATTAGAACTCAAGCTGCCTTTCCATGAAACAATTTGATAAACACTACAGTTTTTAATTTTTTTTTTTTTTCAAGAAATCACCTTAGCATATACTTAAAAATTCGTTTCTAAGTCATTTTTCTAAATTGCTATGTTGCTCAGTTCCTCATTAGAGTAAAACTGTTGGAAACCTTCAGATTAAATTTATTTTATACTATAAAAATTAAAATTGACAAAAAAGGTTAAGTCCCCAAACATTAAAAGTGTTTTCCATTTGGCTTCTGCAGTAATTTTATCACAGTATTTAACTTTTACCTTCATCATAGCTTTAGGAAAGAGCAGAAACATGAGCACAATCTTTCTGGATTTTCTCTAAATGACACATTATTTCACCTTATTCTCATTCCTCATTATCCTATTCTCATTTTATTTGTGTTTTTACTCAAATGCAATTTTTACCAATTTAAATTAAGCTCAAAATATATTTACCTCTGCATGTCCACAGTTACTTGGTAATTTTTCATTTGTTCTAGGTTTGTTTCGTTTCTTTTTTTTTTTTTTTTTCTTTTCCTTTGGCACAAAAAGTCAGTGAATGAAATTAAATGAACCATACCACTCTACTATTTCTACATCCATACTTTGAAACCTGAATCTTCCAGAAGACAAAAATATCCAGAAAAACATGTAGAGGGTCAATTAATCATGTTGTATTTTCCTTCAGCCATTAAGGCTGATCTTTAGAAAATACATTACTGCTCATGTATATACATTAAACTGCATCTCCATGCAGGCAATGCATCTCTTGTCAGAGAGGTCAGCTGGAGTTTTTAATCTTCAAAAAATAAATTAATCTTTGAAGAAAATACACACAAATAAGGATTACTACAGTGATGCTAAAGTGTTTTCCCCAAATTGCCTGTTACCATAATTTCAGTTTTGTAATGAAAGATTCAGAAAAAGTACGTTGTCATGAGGCAAGTTTTTTTGTATAATTATATTGAGGAAAGAATCAGAGAAATTAAACCGCTGAAGATAACTGATCGTAATAAATCAGATTCACTTCAGTGATATATATATACTTTTTTTTTTTTTGTAATTGAGGGACTAGCTCAACAGATGTCATATGCTTCTGAGTACACAAATATATGTTGATTTCAACTTCAATAGTGTTTCTTCTCCATAAGAAAATTCTTCTCTGTCTCAGGTCCACAAGTTTCTTGAACTGCCTATAAATAAAGAGGTTCACTGAATCCTATTCACTTTGAACTCCATAGCCACAAAAACTGGATCATCTGTGCTCTATGCAAGGTGCTTAAGCTTCAGACGAAGCAAGCAAATTATCTCGAAATTCTATCCTGTAGTTAAAGTGAAAGAATGATTCAGCTGTGGTGATGGGGTAAATGAGGATCATAATGATGCTGATATGGCTAGTGCTGACCTGAAACTTTCTCCTTCATTTCTTGGCTCCCTAGAAGCTAAGACATAAAATCTTTAATTCATTGCTAAAGAGTGCATGCTTACCAGTGCTGGGTACACATGAGACAGTCAATATTTTTGCCTGTATTCTCAGGAGTTTCAAAAATATATTGATTAATGCCATGCAACTGGCTTGCAATGTTTCAAATGTTTTTGGAGAACAAAGCCTTTTAACATACTATTACTTGTCAGTTATTATCTTCTGCTTTGAATGTGTTTTGAGAGGCTTGGGGGGGGGGGGGGCGGGTAGAGGTGGAGGTAAGATAATTGTCCACATGGATATTTCTATAAGGAGTGCCACTACTTTAAAGTATTTAAAAAATATATAAATACAAGATTTATCAATGATGAGTCCATTGCAATATGAGATTAAAGAAAATTCAATCACTATTTGCCATTCTTTTCTTATCCCAGCATGTCCCAGTTTTTACTTCACTAGTACCTAATCAGTGTGCTTACTTTGAAGTTAATTAAATCAGTTAAATTATTTGAAATAAACTTTTGAGAAGTGATATATGTATTTTTAGGACTTACAGAGTGTAATTTTATCAATTGGCTAAAATGCCATTGCTCTCATTTGACATTTGATAATGATGCAACACACACACACACATACAAACTCAATTGTAATTCATAATTTCTTACACTTACATATAATAGTGCAATACAATTCCAAAATAACTTGCAAAGGAACATACTTATAATCATGTCATTGAAGTATATATGGAGGGGGAAGGTGGAGAATTTCCTACTTAAAATCAGGAAAAGAGTCACTCTTTTCCTTGTGGGTATAATAATGTGCCTGCAAGAAAGTAAAAAGTACTTAGTATTAACACAAAGCTACATATCTTCAGTGCTCTGAAGAAAATAATACATTATGAACAGGGATGAGTGTATAAAAATGATTTGATCTTTCAAAGGTTATTTTTAAGTTTTTATACTGATTGATTACCTAAGAAATATTTAAGCTCTCCTTTCCAGGCTTTCTGTTTTAGTAGTGTACTTGCAGAAAATGACTTGTATACCTTCATTAAGAAAGCATGTTTAAAAATTAGCAGTGTGATCTTATATTTTTGTTTAATTTATTACTTTGAGCAAGAGAGGTACTAGTAACATAAGAACTTAAAAATGATTTCCCAAATCAGAGACTTGTAAAGATCTAA
Organism: Cygnus atratus; assembly: GCF_013377495.2. NCBI lineage: Eukaryota > Metazoa > Chordata > Aves > Anseriformes > Anatidae > Cygnus > Cygnus atratus. The sequence goes on from NC_066362.1 coordinate 107,301,272, forward strand.
ATCTCTATCTTGAAGAGAAAAAGAAACTGCATACAAACAGTTCTATCATTTCTAGATTATAAGAAGAGTAGAATTTCACTCCTCAAGCAACAGACTGTTCAAGAAACTATTTAAAGAATGCTTAGAGACAACTCTCAAATTTGACTTTCTGAAACAATGAAATTTAAGAATTGAGTATTTTATTGGTAAGCTGAAAATCAACCTGGATGTAAGGAGTTTTATTCTTGAATGAAGTTTAGAGAAACAGGAAATGACAACAAAACAGGCCAAACGGAAGTTCTTCCTTATTTACAACCCAAGGAGTGTTTAAGCATTAAATGAAACAGGGTCCTAACTTTATCTTAGTGGGTATCATAAAAGAGAATATTTGGTGGGAAACGACCAGGTGTACATAATACTGATTTTCCTCAGTTTCATCAAATTCTTTTTTTATCCTTTTCCTATATGACATACCTGGCACCTACAGAAATGTGTTTCAAGTATCTCCTGATTACATTCTTTCCATAGATCACATTTGAGACTGAGGTTTACCCCTGATTAGGATGTGATGGCTATTATTGTAGACTGCAATGTCTGAAGGTAAATTTTCTCTCAAAAGCTATAGATAAAGCCTTAGATACATCCTGTTCCTCATAATTCAGCCTGAAGTTTTTATTTTCAATTACAATTTATTTTGTGTTTTCATAGTAATCCACACAAAATAGAGTTGAATGATAAAAATGTCTAATAAAAATCAAGAAGGGAAAAAATTAATAAGGTAAAATTCTATAACAAATTTCATAAGTTTCATTTCATTGCATCTGGAAAATACTTCAAGGAATGACGCTGGGACAAATCCAGCTAGAATTTTCATTTTAAAAAACACTTTACACACTGTTTTCATTATAACACTTACCTTATAATGACTTTCATCTGGAATCCAAAACACTTTGCAAACATTAATTAGTACATTATTAACAGCACTAATAATTCAGTGCTGTAGTGATAATTTCCTGAAGAATACTGAGAGTACTTCAAACATCCTAGTTACTTTAATGGATGTTAAAGATGTTCAACACCTTTCAGAATTTTACCAAACAGTACAGAAGTCCTCTATGTACTGTAAATTGTCTTAGATTTTAAATCCTATATCCAATTTCTTTATTTCTAGACTTTTCTATTATTTCAGGATGTTTATTTAAAACAAACTTTAAAAAAAATAAATAAAAGAGGATATATCCTCCTCTGTCTTCTGGTACTGTTATAGAGATAAGGAAGTGTGATTCTGAAGACTGGATCCAGGGAGAAATGAAAAATATTGCACAACATAGTCACAGACATCATGACTGATATACCTGGTGCAAATACAGAAGTATGCTAGATGAAATAAGCCTTCTTGAATCTCTCTCAGGAGAGAACAAAGAAACCAAAGTGCAGAGTTTCCTTGCATTGTATCTGACAACAATCCCAATTCAATCTGTCAAACAAAGTGTATTGCAGTCACTTTATTAGTGACCTTTGCTGTTAGTGACTTTGATAAAAGACCTCCCAAACTGGAGAAAGTTTATTTTCTTTTATTTCTTTTCTATATTGTATTTTGTAGACAACACTTTTTCATTTAAGATTACAGGTGCATTAGAATTTTTTTTCTCATTACTGTTTCTCATAATTACATTCTCATATTCTCATATGATTTACTCTAACTTATTTTTCCAATAAATTTATGTTGGCATCTCTCTCACCTGTTAATTATAACAGCACCAATAGATTGCCCCCACTTTAAACTAAAAGTCACCCTGTACACAAATCTATCTTTATTTTTCACCTTTGACATTGTGAATTATAGTATAATTAAAACACATGCTGCAGACCAATTATCTGATGAAAGTGTCTCTCTCTACTTTCTGCCATGCATTAACCATATTATAACTACTGTTAGGCCTTGAAACATAAGAAGTGGGTCTATATGTGTACAGATATGCCAGTTTTAGTCATTATATGCCTTATCTGTAAGTGGCTCATTGCCTTCTTACAGCTATTAGGGGCTTTCTACAACTTTTATGATACATATGGCTTAAGATACTATACCTGTTTGATAAAGAAGGATCTGAAAAGGCATTCTGTATTTCTGACAAAAAAATTGTTTTTGAATGCTTATCATCCTTTTTCAAGCCAAGCAATATAATCACAGAAGTGTATTTTATGTGACTCTCTTTCATGTTCAGAGAATCATAGAACCATCTAGGTTGGAAAAGACCTTCAAGATCATCAAGTCCAACCATCAAGCTAACCTACTAAGTCCCATCATTATATCATGTCCCTTAGTGCCATATCCACACTTAAATACCTCTGGGGACGGGGACTCCAACACTTGCTTGGGCAGCCTATTTCTATGCTTGAGAACCCTCTCCATGAATAATTTTTTCCCAACATCCACTCCAAACCTCCACTGGTGCCATTTGACACCACAGTCATTTACTAACCTGACTGTTCACACTGAAGTCACTATGCCTTTTTATGTAAGAGAATATTTGTCATTGTGAAATCAAGTTGCACAGTCTTGACATAAAAAGCACTACACAGTGTTTCCTATACTCAGTTGCACATCACAGATTTCTTTATATTAATTCCATAAAGAGCACCTACTATTTGACTCTAGAGTTAAGTAACATGAAAAAAACACTAATTACTAATTTGCATTTTTCATAAATACACATTTGCCCATTAAAAGACAATTTCACAGGACATATCTATGGGATAAGCATCCTTATGGGATGTCTCTGAAGTTCTGAATTCTAATATAATAATTACCTCTGTGATAACTATGCTAAACAATGCTAGCAGCAATTAATATGGTAAAATTTTTAATACTGTTTCCATTATATCTATGAAAACAGCACTCAACAACAACAAAATAATAAAATGTCAAATATTTCATTTTTTAAAATGTGTTTACTGTTAAAAAGGTGCACTTAAAGGAATAACATTGCCTCTCCATTATTAAACTAATGGATAACTGATTTTCTACTGCATATTCACTTTGTTTACATTCACCCATCTTTTTCTGCAACAACCTATTCTTTCCTTTCATGAAAAATGCCAAAAAAGAGTTTCTTGTTTTCTCTTTAATCTCTAAATGCAACTCTTGAATAACAAAAGAGGAAAACAAGGATGCCATGAGGATGATTAAGGCAGTGGAGCATCTCCCTTATGAGGAAAGGCTGAGGGAGCTGGGTCTCTTTAGCTTGGAGAAGAGGAGACTGAGGGGTGACCTTATTAATGTTTATAAATATGTAAAGGGTGAGTATCAGGAGGATGGAGCCAGGCTCTTCTCCGTGGCATCCAATGAGTAGACAAGGAGTAATGGGTACAAGCTGGAACATAGGAGGTTCCACTTAAATATGAGACAAAAGTTTTTTACGGTAAGGGTGACAGAACACTGGAACAAGCTTCCCAGGAGGGTTGTGGAGTGTCCTGCTCTGGAGACATTGAAAACCCACCTGGACACATTCCTGTGTGACATGATTTAAATGTTCCTGTTCTGGCAGGGGAATTGGACTAGAAGATCTTTCAAGGTTCCTTCCAATCCCTAACATTCTGTGATTCTGTGAAAAGAAAAAAGGAAAAAGGAAGATGTCAGATGTTACTTAGATATTGCTGAACATCTAGCACAGATCTTTCAAAAGCATACTACTGTAGGAACTGAAAAAGAAAACAGTGATAGATCACAGGAAAAGTGTAGTTGTCCCTATGTTCTCCCAACCTGCAAGTATTTTAAAATGAAGCAGCTCACATTTAAAAAAAAAAAAAAGCCTATTTTCCTGCCTACTTTCATCATCAGGGGTCTCCACTGATCTCCCACTAGAAATAGGAAAAAGCAATCAACTGATCTACATCTACACTAGTATCTACTGCTACACAAGTCTATACTCTGCCAAACCTTTTACTAGCCAATAGTGGCATTACCTGCCATGTGTGCAGTCATGGACAGAGTACACTGGTGGATATTAGGTACTCACAGCTATGCTAATATTGCTTCTTGTAGCAATTTGTTCCACTCTTTTCCACTCTTCATTCAGGGTGCTTGTGTGGCAATCAATGTAGGTTCTATTTGTGTTTCTCTGCTTGTATAGTACATTCTTCTACTATTCTTCTACTTCTCTTCTAATCATGAGGTTAAGTGAAACTTGCCGGAGAGAGAGGGAGATTCTTCTTGCCTTTTGGGATCAGTTGCTCCTGCCCAAAGGAAAAACATTTTGGAGAGAATGAAGGATGTGGCAGGTAAAGGAGAGTCTTGGAAGCAGGGAACCTACAGCTCATCTGAGGATGGAGAAACTACTGAAAAGAGTGGGGAAGGAGATCCACAACTAAGCCTCTCAGGCTATAGAAAGAAAAGCTTCTCATGAACCAGAGGAAATAGTAAAGGTTTTTCAACAATTCCCAAAGGCAGAGCTGAGTAAAACCAAGGCTGGAAATCAGGACTTTTCCAAAAGAATACCATGTGCAGAATGAGAATTTTGTATAAACCTCTTTTCAACTTCTTTTCTGATCTAGTCAGAATGATTTGACCCAGTTTTCTCCCTATAAATAGCCAAATATTATAGCCTACATTCTAATAACACTAGTTTTCTTTGAAGTTAAAAGCTCTTTTTGAGCTTTTAACGCACTATAAGATGTTTTTAGTAGATTGACCTCAAAGCTGTGGACATCATTCAAAGGTTGCAGAGATAACACATACATAGAAGAAGCTGTCCTAGCATAAAAAGTTTCATCACATCATGATGAAATCAGTTTCACTAAGAGAATTTCTAATTCTGGCTATGAGCCCCAGAAGTATTTCAAGAGTACACTGGAGTGAGTTCATGACAGATCATCATACCCTTCTGTATCTTTCTGTTCAAATGAAGTAAAAGTGCATGCATGGGATAGAAAGGAGTCCATGGTACAGATCCAGACTCAATTTATTATATTCTCATTCTTACTGGACCTCTACAGTACATGTGATCCCAACACCATGCCTACTGCCTTTTTTTCTTCATCTCTGATTTTTCTCTTCAGACTAAAAGAACCAGTTAGACTCTGCAGAAAGTACATGTGATGGCTTTTCCTCAATGTAGCCTTTTTGCGAGTTATAGAAAAAGTGCATTCACTCATCCATGGATAACATATCCATAAGGTACTAAACACACTCTCACAGGTTATCCATGTATCCACTTATGGATAAGTGTCCTGTATAAACGTACGTCTGTTGTCATCACTAGAAAAAAGCATACCCACTACTTCTAAAATAGATCAAAATTGTGACAGGAAGTGTCCTTCTGGTAAAGGATAGGAAAGCTTCAAGAAAATTTGCATTGCAGTGACATGCACAAAGAACTCTAAAATGGTTTTAAACATTTAATGTGGTTCTTATAATAAAAACTTCATCTAGTATGTATTTAACAGATATTGCCACATAACTATCATTGCCATTATTTCTAAACTGCACTAACGCTATTCACATTTCCAAAAATTTGATGGAGAAAATGCACGTGGTTTTACGTGAAGAAAAGAAGAAACAGCTGCTGGAAGACAAGAAGCCTTTTCCAAGGTGACTTTTAAAATCCCTGTAATAATAATATAATAATAAAATATTTAAACATACTATTTAATGTGTATCATCTAGTTGTAGTACTCACATCATTACAGAACTATTTGCTTCGGTAAAACTTGACATAGCATTCTGTCTCCCATTTCCATGGAGTTTGACGATTTCTTTAGTATCTACTAGTTTTCTCTTGTTCAAAACTTAATTCACTGTGACAAATGTATATCTTATGTACGATAAGAAACATAAGAAATATGTAACATGCTTTCTTCATATATAAGAGAATAAGGAGGCACATATATGTAGACCAACGACTGGATCATTCATTAACACTCATAACTCTCCACTGAAGGTAAGTACAATTTTCCTAATTTTACAACTGGGCCAGTCTTACGGCAGTTTTTCATCAGAGGAGGGAATTAAGCAGAAGAATAACCCGGGACTTCAGGAGAGTGGGCTTCAACTTGCTCAGTGAACTGGTAGGCAGGAAGCAGTGCAGGGTGAAGGGACCGGGAAAGCTGTCTGGTTGTGAAGGAAAGCCTTTGTAATAATACTAATGCATTCTAAAGTGCAGGAGCATACAAGTGTAGAAGGTGGACAGTGTCACTGAAAAGGAAACTCCTGAGCTGAATCACAAAAAAGGAGGAAGTACCAACAGAAAAAGTGTGGATAGGCTCGAGTTAGAGCATTATAGAAGCATTGTGTATGTGGAGACAGACATTAGGTGTTGAAACTGGTGAAAGATGTATTACCAATTGTTGTTATAGATAAAGGGGGTGCACCTTATGTATGGATTGTGCTAAGAATGTACTGGTGATCAAATAGAAGAGTCTAAAAAAATAAATCAAACAGATACTGTTAGCAAACCTTGAGCTAGCAGAATTTGGTATTTTTAAAAGGTAAATGAAGGCTGTTAGATGAGGTGGGTTAGATCTCCTACCTTAGCCTGGTCCCTATAACTGAGTTATTTTGTGAGCCCTTTATTGTGTGATGAAGATCAGACATACTCTATGCCTTGCAGTTCGCACATAAAATGACTCTATTAAACATGTATATGTTAAATAAAAGGGTATTCTACCATTTAAACTCATTTTTTTTGCTCTTGTCATCCATGACTGAAAGAAAGCTGCTGTTTGCCTATAATCTTCAATGCTAGTGGTATTTTTTATTTCTGATATCTCACCATCTGTTAAAGTTATTATCTAGGCCAGATTTTCAGAAGGTATCTATCAGCATATATCCATTAACTCCAACTTATCTGACTTTTATCAGCTAAGGAGCTGTCCTCTTGCTTTTTCTTCCTAAGACAAATGGCAATCCCGAGTCTCCCACTGATTAAAGTATTGTATTAAAAAGTACATATTTAGCCTTAATATATAATAATGTATTCTAGTGTTCTAGTGTTTTTTGGTTTTGTTTTGTTTTGTTTTTGTTTTTCCTTCTTGAAGCTATCAGTTACACAGGATAGAAAGATTCATACATGTATGTGTTTATGTTTGCACATGTACACACATACATACATATACTTTTAAGATGCTCATGCAAATATTTTGGATATCATAATTTAAATCTCATATAACACTATGTGGTTTGAAGTCTTTCCAAAGAGTCATGCACGCACACCCAAGATGTTAATAAATATATCACAATAAATACAGCATGGTCTATCATTTATGTCATTTTATCACTGGAGAATATTCAATTAAAAGTGATTTTTTTTTTTTTCCAACTGTGCTAGTTAAGAATGTTCCCGAGGTTTGAGCTGAGTAAAATTCAAGTGAGGCCATGTAGGAATGTAGGAACTTGCCTCTGGACATGCTGCAGTGCCAAAAGCAATTTGACTGTGGTTCAGAACCCTGAATTGCTATTCTGCTTTTAAATTTGAAGCAAGGTAAATAAAATTGTATTGCAGATATTTTTTTATTATTATTATTTTTTTCAGTTAGTTTTCAAGACACTTCTGTTACCAGGAGAATTCATGCAGCTCGTCCCATAATTAGGATGATAATACAAATAGGAAATAAAATTAAATAAAAAATGTAGTTACATTTGACATATTTCTGGAGAAAGACCAACTTCACTACTTTATTTATAAATTCAGTGTAGAAGGCACAAACAGATTTACCAGGACCAAAAAAAAAAAAAAAAAGCATAATTCATAGGTTATTGACAGAAAATTATACTGTGTCATCCCTTTGTACATCTGAGTTCAATTAAATTGCCTGTTTGTTGATGTACTGTTTTTCCACGAACTAAAATTTAAAGGAATCATAGAGTCATTTGGGTTGGAAAAGGTCTCTAAGATCATCAAGTCCAACCATTAACATACCACTGCCAAGTCTACCACTAAACCATGTCCCCTAAGCAGCACATCTACACGTCTTTTGCGTACCTCCACGGAGGGTGACTCAACTACTTCCCTGGGCAGCCCGTTCCAATGCCTCACAACCCTTACAGAGAATAAATTCCAAATATCCAACCTAAACTTCCCCTGGTGCAACTTGAGGTCATTTTATTTTGTCCTATCACTTGTTCCTTGGGAGAAGAGACTGAACCACACCATACCATAGCACATGGCAAATCACTACAGTGGGTAATAATTCTTTTTGTGATTTTTTTTTCCTTAATCCTGAAAGACCAAAAAAATATTTTAAGTGGTCATTATATTTAAAGTGTATATCCCATAGGGATTAATATTTATTTGTGGTTCTTCTCAATCTTCCTTCCCTTAGTTACCCTAGTTTTAGCTATTTTAGACTGAAATAATTGTTAAATAATAATTAACTGTTAAAAGTTTCTACAGCATTTGCCCCTCCTAAAGAGGTGAAGAATAAAGAGATGAAAAGAAGGCCACAGGGAGGTACGAGAAAGTCAGATGGATCTGTCAGTTGAGGACAGTGTTCAGGAAGGACTCTCAATTTACTTCTGCAAGTTTCAATCTCTTAGTAACACAAAAGATAGAAGCATCTGTAAAATGCCCAAGAATGCCAGATTTAACCAAAACCTAGACCAAAAAAAGAAACACCTTTAAATTAAAGCAGACTGTTGCAAAACATGTGTCTACACATGCATTCAGGAGTGCAGAAAACATGAAAGGTTCTATAGGAACTTTTGGCACCAGTTTGAAATTAGGCTCTTCAACCTTTTCTGTACTTGTAAATTCACTGTGTAATTCTAACAGCTCCTAGCATTTAAAATCAGGGGTCCAGCCATATACAGTCATGACATGTAACTTAGGATCATTTCACATTATTCATAATTCAGTTATTTTCCAAGCATTTATACATTTGACAAAAAGGTGCAGTATTAACATGGTAGCTGAACTAGCTTGGACTATCATTGTAATATTTCTGAACTTTGCAAGATCATTGCAAAGTTCTGAAATATTGGGGCAGACACGTTCTGCTGCGGAGCGGGGAATTGAGGCGGGCAGGGCTTTTTTGCGGCATCAAGGCCACTCGAAGCAGCCAAGGGAGCCGCCAGGACCCGGAAGCCCTCATGGGGGAGGCTGACGAGGTGTAGGTGGAGCCAGCAGTGCCCCCTCCCCGGCCACTCAAAGGCAGCCCCTAGGGAGCGCGAGCGACCAGGAGTGCAGCGAACAGGTCGGGCAAACAGGGTGAGGTGCAGTAGTAGGGTGAGGTGCGGCAGTTTGTGCGGCAGTTCGCGCAGGCAGGGCAGAACATTCCGCCCTGCTCAGAAGAACAACTAATCTACTGGCTGCCTACCTATAGGTAAACTGCCATGGTCACCACTAGGCGGAGAGCTCTTTTTAGACAGTCTGTGGCCACCCTGACTGAGTGCCTGCTGAAAAACACGGCAGTTCAGGTCTCTCGATGCACGGAGTGCCTGGGCCTGTTGCTGCCATCTGAGGGCGGCAGAGACACCGCATGTGTGAGGTGTGAGCAGGTGGACGACCTGCTCAGCCTGGTGGCAGAGCTCAAGGAGGAGGTTGAGAGGTTGAGGGCCATCAGGGAGTGCGAGCGGGAGATAGACCTTTGAAGCAACTCCCTGCAAGGCCTGAAGGAAAGGCACCAGGGTGAGACACCCCAAACAGTGGTGGACCCCCTGCCCTGCCGAGCAGAGGGAGGGGACCTAGGAGATGAGGAGGAAGGGAAACAGGTCCCTGCTCGACGTCGCAGGCAACGCCCCTCCCTACCGGCCCTGCCTCCCCGGCCCATACACAACAGGTTTGAGGCCCTGGAGCTTGAGAGACCAGTGGGTGAGGATGAGGTGAACAGTCTACCCAGGAGGATGTCTAGGGCGAGGAAGTTGACTCCACGCCTCAGGACTGCCTCCACTAAGAAAGACAGGAGGGTGATTGTTGTAGGTGACTCCCTTCTCAAGGGAACAGAGGGCCCTATTTGTCGACCTGACCAAACCCATAGGGAAGTCTGCTGCCTCCCTGGGGCCAGGGTCAGGGACATTGCCAGAAAGCTTCCTAACCTGGTTTGCCCCTCTGACTACTATCCTCTTTTGATAGTCCAGGGTGGCAGAGATGATATTGAAGAGAGAAGCCTGAAGGCTATCAAACGGGACTTTAGGGGACTGGGAAAATTAGTAGATGGAGCGGGAGTACAGGTCGTGCTTTCCTCCATCCCTACAGTGGCAGGAAGAGGTACAGAGAGGACTTGGAAAGCCCACCTGATTAACAGGTGGCTCAGAGGCTGATGCCAACACAGAAATTTTGTTTTTTTTTGACCATGGGGCGCTTTACTCGGTACCTGGCCTGATGGCCGCAGACGGGTCCCACCTATCTCTAAGGGGAAAACGGATCCTAGCCCAGGAGCTGGCAGGGCTCATTGAGAGGGCTTTAAACTAGGTAGGAAGGGTGACCGGGTGGGAATAAGGCTCATGTAGAGGTGTGCCAGGGAAAACAATGTCAGGGTCAGGGGAGCAGGCAATGGCCCAGCTGAAGTGCATCTACACGTATGCGTGCAGCATGGGCAACAAACAGGAGGAGTTGGAAGCCATTGTGCAGCAGGCAGGCTATGACTTGGTTGCAATCACTGAAATGTGGTGGGACCACTCTCATGACTGGAGTGCTGCAATGACTGGTTATAGGCTCTTCAGAAGGGACAGGCAGCACAGAAGGGGTGGTGGTGTAGCTCTCTATATAAGAGAATGTTTTGATGTTGTGGAACTCGAGACTGAGTCTGGGAATGGTAAGGTTGAGTCCCTGTGGATGAGGATCAGCGGGAAGGCCAACAAGGCAAGCATCCTGGGGGGGGGTCTGTCATAGACCGCCAAACGAGGATGAGGAGACGGATGAGGAATTCTACAGGCAGCTGGCAAAAGTTGCAAAATCATCAGCGCTTGTCCTCGTGGGGGACTTCAACTTCCCAGACATATCCTGGAAGCACAACACAGCCCAGAGAAAGCAGTCTAGGAGGTTTCTGGAGAGCGTGGAAGATAGCTTCCTGACGCAGCTGGTTAGTGAGCCTACCAGGGAAGGTGCCCTGCTGGAACTTCTGTTCACAAACAGAGAAGGACTGGTGGGAGATGTGGTGGTCGGGAGCTATCTTGGGCAGAGTGACCACGAAATGGTAGAGTTCTCTATTCTTGGCGAAGTCAAGAGGGGGACCAGTAAAACTGCTGTCTTAGACTTCCAGAGGGCAGACTTTGAGCTGTTCAGGACGCTGGTTGGCAGAGTCCCTTGGGAGGCGGTTCTGAAGGGCAGAGGAGTCCAGGAAGGCTGGGCACTCTTCAAGAAGGAAATCTTAATGGCTCAGGAGCGGTCTGTCCCCATGTGCCCAATGATGAGCGGGCGCAGAAGAAGACCGGCCTGGCTGAACAGAGAGTTGTGGCTAGAGCTTAGGAGAAAAAAGAGGGTTTATGATATTTGGAAAAGAGGGCAGGCCACTCAGAAGGATTATAAGGATGTTGTAAGGATGTGTAGGGACAAAATTAGAAAGGCCAAAGCTCATCTGGAGCTCAATCTGGCTACTGCGGTTAAAGATAACAAAAAATGTTTTTACAAATACATTAACACAAAAAGGAGGACTAAGGAGAATCTCCATCCTTTACTGGATGCGGGGGGAAACTCAGTGACGAGAGATGAGGAAAAGGCTGAGGTGCTTAATGCCTTCTTTGCCTCAGTCTTTAGCGGCAAGACTAGTTATCTGGATACCCAGTACCCTGAGCTGGTGGAAGGGGATGGGGAGCAGAATGTGGCCCTCACTATCCATGAGGAAATGGTTGGCGACCTGCTACAGCACTTGGATGTACGCAAGTCGATGGGGCCGGATGGGATCCACCCGAGGGTACTGAGAGAACTGGCGGAGGAGCTGGCCAAGCCACTTTCCATCACTTATCGGCAGTCCTGTCTATCAGGGGAGGTCCCAGTCGACTGGTGGCTAGCAAATGTGACGCCCATCTACAAGAAGGGCCAGAGGGTAGACCCGGGGAACTATAGGCCTGTCAGTTTGACCTCAGTGCCAGGGAAGCTCATGGAGCAGATTATCTTGAGTATCATCATGCAGCACTTACAGGGCAACCAGACGATCGGGCCCAGTCAGCATGGGTTTATGAAGGGCAGGTCCTGCTTGACGAACCTGATCTCCTACTATGACAAAGTAACACGCTTGGTTGATGAGGGAAAGGCTGTGGACGTGGTCTACCTTGACTTCAGTAAGGCTTTTGACACTGTTTCCCACAGCATTCTCCTCGAGAAACTGGCTGCTCGTGGCTTGGACTGGCGTACGCTTCGTTGGGTTAAAAACTGGCTGGGTAGCCAGGCCCAAAGAGCCATTGTGGTGAATGGAGTGAAATCCAGTTGGAGGTCGGTCACTAGTGGAGTCCCCCAGGGCTCAGTACTGGGGCCAGTCCTCTTTAATATCTTTATCGATGACCTGGACGAGGGGATCGAGTGCACCCTCAGTAAGTTTGCAGATGACACCAAGTTAGGTGCGTGTGTCGATCTGCTCGAGGGTAGGAAGGCTCTGCAGGAGGATCTGGATAGGCTGAAGCGATGGGCTGAGGCCAACTGTATGAAGTTCCACAAGGCCAAGTGCCGGGTCCTGCACCTGGGGCGCAACAACCCCAAGCAGCGCTACAGGCTGGGAGATGAGTGGTTAGAAAGCTGCCTGGCAGAGAAGGACCTGGGAGTACTGGTTGATAGTCGGCTGAATATGAGCCAGCAGTGTGCTCAGGTGGCCAAGAAGGCCAACAGCATCCTGGCTTGCATAAGAAGCAGTGTGGCCAGCAGGTCTAGGGAAGTGATTGTCCCCCTGTACTCGGCTCTGGTGAGGCCGCACATTGAGTACTGTGTTCAGTTTTGGGCTCCTCGCTACAAGAAGGACATCGAGGTGCTTGAGCCCAGAGAAGGGCAACGAAGCTGGTGTGGGGTCTGGAGAACAAGTCTTACGAGGAGCGGCTGAGGGAGCTGGGCTTGTTTAGCCTGGAGAAGAGGAGGCTCAGGGGAGACCTCATCGCTCTCTATAGATACCTTAAAGGAGGCTGTAGTGAGGTGGGGGTTGGTCTATTCTCCCACGTGCCTGGTGACAGGACGAGGGGGAATGGGCTAAAGTTGTGCCAGGGGAGGTTTAGGTTGGATATTAGGAAGAACTTCTTTACTGAAAGGGTTGTTAGGCATTGGAATAGGCTGCCCAGGGAAGTGGTTGAGTCACACGTTTAGATGTAGAGCTTAGTGATATGGTTTAGTGAAGGACTTGTTAGTGTTAGGTCAAAGGTTGGATTAGGTGATCTTGGAGGTCTCTTGCAAGCTAGATGATTCTGTGATTCTGTGATTGCAAGTTCTTTGTCTTTCATATAGACAAGGTTTTTTTCTGTGTTTTCCATAATCAAGTTACAAGTAGTTCTAGATGTAATTTGGCTATGTTGCATAGATCGGGTCTACATTTACATACCAGATAAAGAAAAATACATTGAATTTTCTAACTGTTCAGTTACTTTTAATGAAAATACAGCTATTGCAGCTGCATATACTGGTTAAGCTAGCAATTTGGAAGGAACAGAGAATATATAATACCTTGAAGTTGTGGCTGTTAGATCCTTACCTTATGTCGCAATATAAGTCTTCTGTAAAATACAGGTTCCAAATTTTTCTTCATGTTAGTCTAGATTTTTCCCTAATTTTAGTGGGTAGCTGCAAGGAGGTTGGAGGCTCTAAGCAGTTGCTATTCTGACAGTCTCAGAATTTCTGCAGAACTTCTAACTTTCTTGAAAATCATATAACTCACTGATTTTTCATTCTCCTGTACATGACCTACTGAATCTAGTTATGAGTCATGTCTTGAATTCATCAAAACATTAACATGCCTTATAACATACTTCATGGCAAGCTTTGCTAAATACTCCTTACTTTTTGTATTTACGAAAAATGTTTTCTAGCTTATATGAAACTATGGGAAATTTATATTTTAAATTTTAAATACTTGATGGTTCTGAATCATTTGACCATGAATTTTATAAACATTCTGTGGTCATCTACTGCATTATTGTGAGCTCTTAGTTTAGTTCTTTAGTAATTAACTCTTGATTTCTGTGAAGTCTGGTCATTAATTATTAAAGGATGCATTATTTTTTCATAGCTATATGTCTCATGAAAAATTGTGAAGAGTCAGAAGCTGCTCTCTAGTGAGGATTCAAATTTTTAATTGGAAAAAAAAATACATAAAGCTTCCTAATCAAAACTGAATAGTTGCATATATCAACAGCTCTGGCCATTTCACTAACAGAAAAAAAAGTCAAGAACACAGTCAAAGAAAGAGGAGACTGACACACCTTTTAAGCAGTAATCATGGACACTAACTAGAAGTAACTGTCTGTAAGCTTAAACTTAATTGTTCTATGTAGGGATGGCTGAGATATCTTGGGTAAAAAAGTATCCTGTAATACTTCCAGTGTATTGCTAGAAATCAGCTCATGGACTGACAGTCCATTGTATTGCTAGAAATCATTGTATTGCTAGAAATCAGCTCATAGACTTGTGTGACCTTGCATAAGCAGCTAAGCAAGGGTATTAATTTGATCTCCTTGTTCATTCGGGCCCAAATCAACCGCTTAATATTTCACTCATTCTGCTTTCTAAGTATTCACTTCTCTTAATTCCAACTTCCCAGTTTTCTCTCCCACAAGTATATTAACACAATTATTTTAAAATAAATTATAAGCATTGCAAAGAAAAAAAATGTTGGTTTATGCTTAGTAAACAATTTAATCAGTGTAATTTGGGGAAGAGGAGAGAAGAAAGGAGGAAAACGCAGAGAATAGAATGGCATTGGAAGGTTAGGAAGCAGTGATATGGTTGTGTCAATGTTGTCATTTGAGCTTAGTATTCCAGTTTTATTTAGCTCAGAAACTGTATGTTTTTCATTCAAAAAAAAAATCTTCATCCCCGTTTAAACACCAAAAAACAGCAAGTTCTCCCAGCAGAGGCCTGTATGAACCAAATGAAAACTAAACAGTGTGTGGAACTGAGTAACTCACAAGTAATGGTGCAAGGTTCTT
Source organism: Cygnus atratus (assembly GCF_013377495.2). NCBI lineage: Eukaryota > Metazoa > Chordata > Aves > Anseriformes > Anatidae > Cygnus > Cygnus atratus. The sequence continues at coordinate 107,316,306 of NC_066362.1, forward strand.
ATAAATAATGGTTTTTATACAGATATATATATTTGTGGACCTACTTGCAAGAAATATAGATATATATATAAAATAGATATATAGATACATTATATAGATATATCTATATATCTGTTTCTTGCAAGTAGGTCCACAAATTCAGTCTAAATTCAAACTCAGGTCTTTTTCCAGTACTATTTGTGGACAAGTATCACACATATTCATAGGCATTATTAAGACTGCAAATTCAAACATTCAAACTTGAAAAAAAATATATACTTTTTTGTCTCCACAAAAACACAGTGAAGAGATAATATTGTTTTCACTGACATTCTGGTAGGAAGGGATAAGAAATTCTGGAACAAAAGTAGCCTTTCAGCCAAGACTCCCAGAACCTGACGGTGCCGAAGAATGATCACCTCACATGTTGTACATACTCGTGCTACTTCCAAGACTTTTGTCAGACTCCAGAGACACCAGGTTTACTTCTGGAAAAGTCTCTTTTATGTCAGGGGGTGATGTGTGGCCACCAGGGCAATGCAGTGCAGTGCCTCCCTCCCAGATCAGCCCCGTCCCACAGCCCCTTGGCGAGGCTAGCTGGGCTGAGCGAGGGATGGTGACTCTGGTCGGCCACAGCCCAGCTATCCCAGGTATTCACTGTGGGGCCCAGGCCAGGATCAGGGTGTTGCCCAGTTCAGTGGGGCCCTGGGCCATGCAGAGGCAGCTCTGTGGAAAGGCCAAAGGTGGCAGCACCCATTGTGGCAGCAGCCGCAAAGAAAATTACTCTCCACCTGCCCCCTTGCAGATGCCCGGGGCTGGTTATGCCTTTTGCTGCAGGGCTGCCTTCCCTGGGTTTGGTGGCCTGGCTCGTGAGATGGGTTGGGGAGAGGAGGCTGGGCTATAGCACCTACAGCGCCTACCTCTTCTGTTGTCCCTGCAGCATCTAGTTCTTCCTTGCTGCATCTCTTGCCTCTGGTTTTCTGTACCAGCACCCTTTGTCTCTCAGAAGAAAGAAACTCATTTCACTTCTAGGTTACCCTTATGACCAAGTAGTTTCTGTTCCCATAACCCCTGGGCTTTCAGCCCTGCTACCCTAACTCTTAATACAACCCTCTGTGCTTGCTTCCTCAGTGTTTTGGGAGGGCAAACTCAGTCCTCCTTCCACACTCATTTCTTGTTAAAACTGGCTCTTTTTTCCTTCTGTCTTCCCTCATCACTCTTTGTTCTTCCAAATATTCAAATTTTCTGTTTCCTTCTGCATTCCAAATGCACTTTATTTATTTTTTTTACTTATTTTGTGCTGCCAGTTGGCGTCTCAGTCTCTTTCTCTCCTCACCCCTCTCATCCTCAGGCCTTACCACAGGCCCCTGCAGGAGTGTGATTTTAAGCCTGTTCTCCTAAGCCTCCCACCCAGCAGAGCCTAATTCCTAGCATCCTGGCAGCATCTGTTCCAAGGAGTTTTCCCTTTCTCTTCCATGTCATTAGTGAATTTATAGTCATTCAGAAGACAGAAGACTCTGCCTTCTTGTTCCTTTTTGATACAAGGCCTATTTTATAATTTGTAGAACACAGGATGCTGCATTTTTCCTGTAACTACTGACCCATATCTTTCCCTCGTTACTAGAAAAACAAAAAAAATAAAGCAACAATAAAGCACTTAGCATAATAGTGCTCTTGAATGGCTACTGGTAGTGTAAAAGGTTTGAGGTTGATTTTCTCAAATGCATTTATTCCTTAAACGGAACCTCTCAATGCCTCGAAAATATATGTATTGTATCACCTGAAATGTTTTACAGGAACAGTAAAGACAGCTTAAAAGAGAATATAAAAATGAAAGTAAAACATGATTTAAGGCTGCAGTTCTATCTCTGGATACATCTATGACTGCCATCATAGTTAGCTAATTGGAATTGTACCTAGAAAGGGAAGAGGAAGTTTTCACCTTCAGGTATAAGAAGACAGTATAGTGAAAGCAACAGACACTTTATCAGACATACTCAATCTAGACAATTAAATTCCTTTCCCAAATAATTGTCTGCCACTGCATGTACTCTTAAGAAGAATGAAGATTCTAAATATTTTTCAGTGTCTCCTGAAATACGCGCACACACTTTTATTTTATTTTATTTTGATTTTGGGAATTCATAAATCACCATTGACACGATCAGTGATAAATGGATAAAGAAAATTTAGTTCTCTACATTATTGAACTGAATCACATTAAAATACTCTCAGAAATACAATATATCATTTCACATCAATACTGGAGTAAATTGTAGTATAAATTACTGGCACAACTGTAGTCTTAAAGTGAGGAAAACAAGGAAACCTTGAAGAAAATAGGGAGACTGGTAGCCTTGTGTAGTCTTAAGCTGAGAAAATAAGGAAGCCTTAAAGAAAACAGGGAGATTGGTAGCCTTGAGCTAGCAGAAACAAGGGAGATAAGGGATGAAAAGTAGAAAACAAGGAGATAAACAGCTGCAGGTAGATTCCAGACTGAACCTATAGTAACCTTTCATTCATTAATGGTCATTAACATATTAAAAACACGCCCATCAAAATGCTAATGTATGCTAATGGTATTCGGTGGCCCACCCCACCTGTCCTCTGTATTGCACAAACTCAGTAGAGATAAGCTAGATGAAATGAAACAGCCAATTAAAAGTAGCCAGAGAGATAGTTTCACAAGTTTGCTGTGAATGAATAATGGTGATTCAAGCCAGAGGTGTGCTTGCTGTGTGAAAGATTGCCAAGCACCTGACTCTGCAGTGATGTAATTAATTACTTAATTAAAAGACCTTTGCATGGATTCTGACTCTGTGCTTATTGGAGGGGTGCACTGGACAGGAACCTACAGATAACACAACTAAACAGCAATTTTATTGCCTTCGTTATTCAGATTACAGCAATAGCTTTAGGGCACCCTTGGCTATATTTATGTCAGATGTTGTAGCTTCTTATAGGCAACCCCTAGGGAATGTAAGCAGCCAGGAGTAAAGTGACCAGGACAGGCTAAAAGGGCATGGCACAGCATCTTGCTCAGAAGTTTGTACAGGAGAGTGCAGGTAGGGCACTGAAGCATGGCCAGCTTGACCAGGGAAAAATGGTATCCACCCAGCAGAAGGTCACAGCCTCTCAGAGCTCACCACCCACTACAATTGATGCGGCTTCCCAGACAGAGCTCCAGGGGAACATGCTGCTACCCAAGTGTCAGGCTGCAGGGTGTGCCCTACTTTTACACCAGTATAGCATGGTAGTAGTGAGCATACCTGTGGGAGGTGTACCCAGGTGGAGGCACTCTTCATCTTAGTGACATAGATACAGGAGGAGGTGAGTAATTTGAGGAGTATCAGGGAGCCAGAGATGGAAATAGACTACTGGAATTGCTCCCTACCTTTCCTGAGACAGGCCCAACAGGCTGAAGAAGCACGCAATATGGAGGATTCCCTGTCCTCTCTCCACCCAGCTGCACACAGTGACCTAATGGGTAATGGTGACAAGTTCCTGCCTGGTGCAGCAGGTGCACCTCCTCAGTGACCACCCAACCTTCCCAGGTGCCCTTGTGCAATACGTAATAAGTGCTTCACAAGTGGAACTGAGCAACATTGAGGAGTATGGTTCATCTGGCTTAGAGGTGTCACCAAGGTTAAGTTGGCCTGTTCCCTGCATTGACACAGTTCCCACCAATCAAAAAGATGGGCTGTTATCATAGGAAACTCCCTGCTGAAGGGAACAGAAGACACAATATACAGCCTGGACCCACATCATAGGGAAGTCTGCTACTTCCCTGGGGCCTGGATTAGAGATGTGAAGAGAAAGCTTCCTTCCCTGGTGCAATCCTCAGATTATTACCCATGATTGATTTTTCAGGTAGGCAATGATGAAGTTCCACCAAGAAGTCTGAGGGCAGTCAAGAGAGACTTCAGTGCCTTGGAACAACTAGTTAAGAGATCAGGAGCACAAGTAGTGTTTTCCTCTATCCCTCCAGTTGCAGGGAATGATGAGGGGCGAAATAAGAAGAGCCAGCAGATCAATACCTGGCTCTGAGCCTGTTGTCACTGGCAGATTTTTTTTTCTGTTTGTTTGTTTTTGTTCATAGATCATTGGCAGAAATATTTTTATGTTTGTTTTTGTTCATAGATCATTTTACATGACACCAGGCTTGCTGGCATCGATGGGGTTCACTTGTCTCAAAAGGGGAAAAGGATCTTTTCTCAGGAATTAGCAGGGCTCATTGAAAGGGCTTTAAAATGGATTCGAAGGGTGAAAGGGATAAAACTAGGCTTGCTAGAAATAAGCCTGGGGGCAGCATGCCAATGTTTGTGGGATGGTGGGCTAGCAAGATCACTTGGTTTGCCAGTTCAGTAGAGGTAGGAGTTGGAAAGCCATGCAACAGCAAAGGCACAAGGGATATTGATGGGTTAGAAATCATGGAAGTGCCTGAGAATGGTCAGATAGCAATTAGAGCTTTCGCCCCCCAAAAGGTGACAGGATCACTAGCCCAACTGAAGTACATCTACACCAATGCACATAGTGTGGGCAACAAACAGGAGGAGCTGGATGCCATTTTGCAGCAGGAAAACTATGACATAGTTGCTATCACAGAAACATGGTGGGATGACTCACATGACTGGTGTTCTGCAATGGATGGCTATAAACTCTTCAGAAGGGGTAGGCTAGGAATGAGAGGTGGCGGGGTAGCTGTGTATGTTAGGGAGTGTTTTAATTTTCTAGAGCTTAATAATGGCTACAACAGGGTTGAGAGTTTATGGGTAAGAATCAAGGGGAAGGCCAACGAGGAAGATGTCTTGGTGGGAATCTGTTACAGAACACCCAACCAGGATAAAGAGGCAGATGAAGTATTCTATAAACAGCTTGGAGAGGTCTCACTATATCTAGCCCTTGTTCTTGTGGGGAACTTCAACTTACTAGATGTCTTCTGGAAATACAATGCAACAGAAGGTCTTTAGTAATAAAACCAGTTGTTCTCTGGGTAACCAGCCCTTCGAGCTGGTAGATAGGAATAGGGAGCAGAACAAAGCTCTCATAATCCAAGAGGAAATAGCGATCTGCTACACCACTTAGATGTACACAAGTCTATGGGGGCAGATGGGATCTGTCCAAGGGTAATGAAGGAGCTGGCAGAAGTGCTCACCACGACAATTTTCCATCATTTATCAGCAGTCCTGGAGATATATCAGGGGAGGTGCCAGTTGACTTGCAGCTAGCAGATGTGATGCCAAGCTACAGGAAAGGCTGTAAGGAGGACCCAGGGAACTACAGGCCTATCAGTCTGACCAGGGAAGGTTATGGAGCAGACTATCTTGAATGTCATCACACAGCACATACGGGACAACCACGTGGTCAGGCCCAGTCAGTATGGGTTTATGAAAGGCAGGTCCTGCTTGATTAACCTGATCTCCTTCTATGACAAAGTGACACGCTTAGTGGATGAGGGAAAGGCTGTGGATGTTGTCTACCTAGACTTTAGTAAATCCTTTGACACTGTTTCCCACATCATTCTTCTGGAGAACCTGGCTGCTCATGGCTTGGATGGGCATATGCTTCGTTGGGTTAAAAACTGGCTGGGTGGTTGGGCCCAAAGACTTGTGGTGAATGGAGTTAAATCCAGTTTGAGGCTGGTCAGAAGTGGTATCCTCCAGGACTCTTTACTGGGGACAGTTCTCTTCAGTATCTTTAACAATGATCTGGATGAGGGAATCGAGTGCACCCTCAGTAAGTTTGCAGATGAAACCAAGTTAGGTGGGAGTGTTGATTTGCTTGAGTGTGGGAAGGCTCTACAAAGGGGTCTGGACCAATGGGCTGAGGCCAAGAGTACAAGATTCAACAAGTCTAAGTAACAGGTCCAGCACTTGGGGTACAACAACACCATCCAATGCTACAGACTGGGGGAAGACTGTCTGGAAAGCTATCCAGTGGAAAGGGACCTGGGGATATTGGTCAATAGGTTGCTGAATATGAGCCAACATTGTGCTCAGATGCCCAAGAAGGCCAACAGCATCCTGGCTTCTCTCAGAAATACTGTGGCGAGCAGGACTAGGGAAGTGGTTGTCTCCCTGTACTTGGCTCTCATGAGGCCACGTGTTAAATACTGCATTCAGATGTGGGCCTCTCACTAGAAGAAGGACATTGAGGTCTTGGAGCATGTCCAAGGAAGGGCAACAAAGCTGGCGAAGGGTCTAGAGAACAAGTCTTACGATGAGCAATTGAGGGAACTGGGATTATTTAGCCTAGAAAAAAGGAGGGTCAGGGGAGACTTTATCGCTCTCTACAACTATCTCAATGGAGGTTGTAACAGGATGGGTGTCAGTCTCTTCACCCTAGCAACAAGTGATAGAACAAGAGAAAATGGCCTCAAGCTGCACCAAAGGAGGTTTATATTTGATAAATTGGATGAATTGGGTAGTTTCAGGGAAGTGGTGGGGTCACCGCCCCTGGGGGTGTTTAAGAAAAAGTTGGACTTGGTGCTTAGGGACATGGTTTAGTGGGTGACATTGGTAGCAGGGTGATGGTTGGACCAGATGATCTTGGAGGACTTTTACAACCTCAATGATTCTATGATTCTATGATATTAGGAAAAAATTTCTTCACTGAAGGGGTTGTGAGGCATTGGAACTGTCTGCTCAGGAAAGTAGTTGAGTCACCCGCCCCGAGAGGTATACAAAAGATGTGTAGATGTGCTGCTTAGGGAAATGGTTTAGTGGTAGACTTGGCAGTGCTATGTTAATGGTTGGACTTGATGATCTTAGAGGTCTTCTTCAACCTAAATTATTCTATGATTCTACTATTCTCAAGTTGAATTTGATGTATTGTATATAAGCCATTTTAAACCGTATTACTCAAGAAAGAGATCACTTCAGTTTTCTAATCTGGTAATAATCAGTCAACATATAGCTCATCAAAAACGCAATGCAGTTTTGTCCAATGTGTTCCTCCATTTTCTCACATAACTAGTTCGCTTTCTAGTTTGAGTGATTATTATGACAGAAATGAGACTATGTCATCAATCCCTTCAATCCCTTTAGCTTTTCATTGGTCTAGATTTTGTGCTGTCATCTAATAACTCTCTTTTTTTGTGTGTGTCTGCCCCTTTATCTGTATTCAAAACACTTACTATCACACACAAATTAATTTAAAATTTGGTTGTTGTTGCTTCTTTGCAGGTGAAGCCTTGCAGAAATTCTAGAAGAATTTACTAAATCAGCATTGATTTTCTTACACTTTAAAATATTACTTTGATCTATTGTTAACTCTATGCAAAGACTACCACCATGCTGGGTGTGAAGCCTATGATAAATTGACTAGGAAGAAACAGTGTCTTTTTTTTTTTTTTTTTTTCATTAATGTAATTCAAATAAGTGTATTAGTGTGGCTTCATGTGGAGTCATGTGGAGTCCTTTCTCAGGCAGCATTTAGTGAACCCAAGTGCACTGCTTTCCAGGCAACAAAACCTTCTCTGTATTTAATGCACATGGGATTCAGATTTGTGGTGCAGTCCTAAACAGATTTGAGAAGAACACGGTTTAAGGGCATTTGTTCACTTTCTTCTCAGTTGCTTATAGTTCTCTTGTCTAGGTTTCTGTTTAATGCCTGTTAAGGAAGGTAATGAAACTGAACCATGCCTGTTTCATCAGACTTGTAACTTATAACTAATCATGACAACAGTGATTTAGGTATCCCCAAATAAAATAAATAAATACAATATACATTAGAAAAAAAAAAAAAGAACAAAACACCAGTGTGTGTATTTCAGTAAAAATTTTTAAAATATTTCTTCATGAGAGCATGCTCAAGGCTACCTTCTTGTGAAAAAAAAAAAAAGTTTACTTCACACCAGTAAGTGGGATGTGGTATGAAGGAAGTATGAAATTAGTATCCATTAAGACAATTATAGCAGCCTAGAAGCTCCTACCAATACTAATTATTGCTCTGTATACTTTAAGAATGTAGGAAGAGATTAAATAAGAAACACTGCAATGCGAATAAGTGAAACACTGCAAGTGGTGAAGCGTATTGAGGGAAGTTTTCCACGGGAAGTGAAAATAGATAACACAGCTGGAAACCTGACTTTATATTAGTATTGGAAAAAACAAAACAGAACAAAAACAAACAAACAAACAAAAAAACAACAGAGATTTATAGAAATAATTGATGAAAATGTCCAGGTACCTTCTGTTAACAATTCATTACAGATATGTTTGCCGCAGACATCAGAAATCAAAGGGTAGTGGCCTTGCCTAGGGCACATGCATTATTTTACGCAAAAGAGTGAATGTTCTTGTAGAGACAAACAAGTGAGCAGTGAAGAAATTTATACTGAAGCTTCTGAGCCACACTACTGTTTCCCAGTAGTTCAAGAAACAGGCCAATCCACTGCCCTGCCTGGCATCCCTTTCTGAGTTGTAGGAAGAAGAGCAGGAAAAAAAAAGAAAATGTCAAGCTGCCACAAAGGCCAGTGTCTCCCTGTGAGCCAGGGCAGTCTGGGTAAGGCCTGCAGGCAGGTCCTGTCCCATCATGCCAGCAGCTGGCTGGGCGCACTGTGCATCTCCCTGGGGCTGAGGAGGATCTGAGGCTGGGCCGTGGTCCAGAAGGGTGAGGGCTGTGGCTGGGCAGGGCAGGGCTGTGGAGATAGAGGTAATTTTCCTCCTAGGAGCTGGTATGGTGCTTGTTTTGGATTTAGAATGAGAATAATTTTGATAACACACTGATGTTTTAATTGTTGCAGAGCAGTGCGTACACTAAGCCAAGTACTTTTCAGCTTCTCACACTGCCCGGCCAGCAAGGAGCCTGGGGGTGCACAAGGAACTGGGATGGAACAGAACCAGGACAGCTGATCCAAACTTGCCAAAGGGGTATTCCATAACATATGGCATCATGTTCTGCAATTAATATGGGGTGGCTGACTGGGGTTATTTCTTTATTTTCTGTCGTAGTAAATTGTCTTTATCCCAACCCACAAGCTTTTACTTTCTTCCGATTCTCTCCCCCATCCCACTGGTGGTGGGGGAGGGGGAGGGGGAGTGATCAGCTGTGTGGTGCTTAGCTGCTGGCCGGGTTAAACCACAACAGTTTATGATTGCATTAGACACATTTTGGCAACCCTTCTACAAAGAAAATCCAAGATGTCTGTAGATAACCAGCTCTAGAAAGAAGAGAATCTACCATTTCCTCTGCTATACAATCTGGAAGTAAGTGATAGCAGTTGATCACATACTGTGGAATTAAGTGTTTGAATGGGGTAAGTTAGTGAAATTGCACTCTAATATAGCTGTCTTTTATCCTTCCTTACTCTCTCCCTCCCTCCCCCCCCCCACCTTTTTTTTTTTCTTTTTTTTTTTCCTGAGTTGCAGGGACAGAAAAACAGAGAAATCTGCTTGCCTTTTTTTTTTTTTCTATTGTTCTTTTTGAGGATATTTACTTTATACAGCATTACTTTTTAAGAAAGTGTTTCTAAATAACTATACTCCACAAGCTTTCCCGCCCACCTCTGCAAGTGTACCCATTAACTGTGTGACTCTTTTCTGTCATACTTTTTGACAACAGATGCTATCCTAAGATTCAGTAGAGCACTCTTGACATTCTTACAAAGGCTTTAACATTTCCAAGGGGCTGTTTTTGAAAGTCATTCAGGAAACCCATATTCATATGATGGAAGGTAAAGTTACTTAAAAGGTAATTAAAATCTTGTCAAAATCTGAAAATATAATATTTTCATTTTTTATGTCCAATGAGTCATAAGATTCTTCTGGGTGCTAGGTACACAGTACACTCTATTAACATTAGATTAGAGGTGATAATTGTAATGCAGCCAGCTACACAGTCCCAGACTTAGTTCCAAGTACAAAAACTCTGGCAACTAGGGCCAGGGTTGGGTTAAAGAACAGCCTACATTCTGAAACTATTCAAGACTAGATTTGAGATTTGATTCAGAACCGCAACATGAAGTGTCATGCCCTTGAACTAATAGTAATAGCTGATAAGGAAGCAGGCCGGCAAGTCCACTTTCATTCTTCAAACTGTTTCTGTCTCCTTTCTCCAACTTCTAGGGTCAAGCAAATATTTCTGAAGATCACATATAGTCTCATTTGGTGAACTGGTACTTTTTTCTTTTTTTAATTTTTTTATTTGTTTGTTTGTTTGGTTGGTTGTTTTTCTTTCTTTCTTTCTTTCATTAGAGGGTGGAAAAATTTAAGACATGCATGCATGCTTGGCTGCCCTGTTTCCTAACTGAGAATTGTTAGCTGTTATGAATCCAAATCACAGAGCAGAAAGCCCCCAAATAGGAAATTCTTCCCCAGGGACTAAAAGCGTCTCTTGCATATGGTCAAGTGTTTTACTGACTCTAGATATTACTAAATAAAGAAATAAGATCACAGAATCATAGAATGGCTTGGGTTGGAAGGGACCTTAAAGATCATATAGTTACAAGCCCCCTGCCATAGGCAGGGATGCCACCCACTAGATCAGGTTGCTCAGGGCCTCATCTAACCTGGTCTTGAACACCTGCAGGGATGGGCCATCCACAACCTCTCTGGGCAACCTGTTCCAGTGTCTCACCACCCTCTGAGTGAAGAATTTCCTAACATCTACCGTAAATCTCCCTTCTTTTAGTTTAAAACCATCCCCCCTTGTCCTGTCATTATCTGATTGAGCAAAGAGTCGCCCTCCATCTTTTTTTTTTATGTCACCTTTAAGTATTGAAAAGCCACACTGAGGTCCCCCCGGAACCTTCTCTTCTGTAGGCTGAACTGCCCCAGCTCTCTCAGCCTTTCTATGTAGGAGAGGTGCTCCAGCCCTCTGATCATCTTCGTGGCCCTCCTCTGGACTTGTTCTAACAGATCGACGTCCTTCTTGTGCTGGAGTCCCCAGACCTGGACTCAGTACTCCAAGTACACAAGGGCAGAGTAGAGGGAGAGAATCACCTCCCTTGACCTGCTGGCCATGCTTCTTTTGATGCAGCCCAGGATGCAGTTGGCCTTCTGGGCTGCAAGCGTGGACTGTCAGCTCATGTTGAGCTTTTCGTCTGCCAGAACCCCCAAGTCCTTCTCTGCAGGGTTTCTGTCAATGAGTTCCTCTCCCAGTCTGTACTCCTGTCTGGGATTGCCCCGACCCAGGTGCAGCACCTTTCACTTGGACTTGTTGAACCTCATTTAGTTCACGTGTGCCCAATTCTCAGTCTTTTCCAGGTCCCTTTGGATGGCATCCCTTCCTTCTGTTGTATCAACTGCACTACTCAGCTTGGTGTTATCGAGGTCTTCAGGAACAAAGTGATAGAATCTCTTACTCTACACCCTACCCTCCACTCCCGCTCATTCTTCACAATCTTACTCCCATTAAATTCTGCTACAGATGAAAGAAAATCAGAGTTAAAGTAGCACGTTTGGATTTTGGTAGCATTACTAAGTGGAAAATAAAACTTTACATGTCAGAGTGAATATATACTGATTGTATTATAGTGGCATTTTCATACCTTGCCTGTTTTGACAGCCATATATGAATACTTACATGTATGCCTTTATAAACTGAGAATAATTAATAGCATATAAACTGAATTATCTTAATGTGATTGAAAACACAGACACCTCCTCCCAAGTTGTAACATGAACACTACTTTAGCTACATATTACTATTCTGTTAATGAAATTTAATCAGTAAGAAATTCAGCTGGAGAATTATTCATTACTACCAATTGTTACTAATTGTCACTAAGGTTTCCTAATTATTCACTTTTGCTGGAAGCTGATTAGTTTCATGTCTTACTTGTTAGTTAATACATTTTCACTTATATACACCAAGAGAAAAAAAAAAAAAAGCTTATTTGCAATCAAAATATAGTTTTGATGGAAGATTTTTCCTTTCAGATATTGCAAAATTTTTGCTGGTTAAAAAAATAAAGTCCTGGTGGTGTGTCATGAAGGGGGTAAAGGCATTATTCTTAGACTATAATAAATAGTCTATTTAATTTGTCAGTTCTCTTCATTTTAATCTTGAAGATAATCTTCTCTTATGCAAATCATAAAACCTTATCTCCTTCTCACCTTGAGTGCATCAGTTACCTGAAGAGGAATTGCTGTACCAGGGTCTTTTTAGTTTTGTATTGGATCATGCTGCTGTCCTTCATTTCATGTAGCAGTAACCACACTTGATATTTTCCTAATTTCATTTTCTTTTTGCATATGGATTAGTCCCTGTTAACTTAACAGCTGACCACTTAGATAAGTTCAAACTTTAGCTAATTATTTTAGAATTTTAAGTTAAAAAAAAAAATTAAAGTTCATTTTGCAGGTTTCCATTCCTTGTCCAGGGTACATCTGTCATAGTGACTTAGCTCAGAGAATAAAAGTATTTTCGATGAGAAATCCCTAATGACATTTCATTTGCTTTCTACCTTATTTATTTATTTATTTTCTCTCAAAGTGATTTTGGTGCATTCGATATAAATTCCTCCTGGAGGAAACTGTCTGTGTGGATTCCAGAAAGTCCCTCAGCATGTGCCTAGTATCTCCACATCATCCGTTTACCTAGCAGTCTGAGGGATATCCTCAGGGCATCTCACATATCTCATGTGGTTCTCATGTTACGAAAACATTAAAGTGCTGCATCTTGTCTTTGTTTTCAGCTGCCAGATCCTCAAAAACCTCTATTTCTGTGTTATTCTTACCAGAGGTCCCTTCCAACCTCAACCATTTTGTGATTCTATGTTTAGTTCAAATTTAGGATTCTGAAGGCCATCCTTTTGAGAAAGAGCTCAACAGTCACTGATGGTAGCAATACCGCAAACTTATTTCAGTGATCTTGATTAAATATTTGGGCAAGTGGATACCATTCTTCACTTCAGGGCATGTGTAGGAGAGGCTTTCTGAGGAGAGGTTTTGTGCTCTGTTATGCATTGCATCCATGGACTCTGTCAATAACTTTTACGAAGACTTGCACTAAATTCTAAATCATTTTACCCTTCACTACAGTTGTCATCAATAGCTTCATGTGTTGCACTTTCTGCCAACACAACAATTTTAAACTCCAATAAGCATCTGGATTTGATATACATTTTTCTTGGCAGAGAAGGTAGGGGGATTTGTATTAATATGATGGCTTCCAAAGTTTGAGGAACTGCTATACATTAGAAATCACACAGCACACCTACTGTGTCACTAAAAGTACTTTTCCAGGAGCCAGAAGCTGCAGGATAAACTTAATTTAGCTACTGTCAGAAATCTGTCTATTCCTTACCTTCTATGAGCACATGGTCCAAGTGATCTGCACAGGTGACATGACATGATACTAGACCCATCTTTTGCACTTCATAAAGTAGTATGCTGTAGCTCACATCTGTAGAAGTGCAGTGTCAAAAATATATGTATTATCACATGTTAATTGATGTTAATAGCTTGTCCTGTAGCTGTATCACACTGTACTATCACTTTATACTTGATGTGGCAGAAGATGACAAATGTTTCTTGGTGATCACAGTTATCCTCCATCATACTTATTAAGGCTGTGTTGTGTTCTTTGTAGAAAATAAATATGAAAAGTGCCATGGCCAGATGCACACCATCACCCAGAAGCTGCATAGATAAGTAAATAAATTAAACAATTATTTCCTCATTATACCCACTGCCATGGGGAGTGTAACAGCTACCAAGCTGTAAGCATAAGTTAGGGACAGTTTTCTTAATGTTTCATGTTAATGGTTGGCAGCTCAGGCTTTAAAAGGTATTTTAGTGAAAACAGATGTATGAGAAACTCCATCTAAATTCATCTTGTCTGTGAGGGGCTCATAAATGTCAGAAGCTCCAGCAACATGCTACTTCGACCAAGTTTTACCATCGTGTGGTAAGGTATAAAGTAATCAGCTTCCAGTTACACGGATGGCTACTTGATAGAAGACAAAGAAGCAATGAGTAGAGGTTAATTAGGTCTCTCTTCTGCCAGAACTCAAGTGCGCTGTTGTCTGACATACAGAGAACAGCAATTTTTGTTAGCCTGAGAGAGCTTGAGTCCACCTCTTTTTTCAAAGTCCTGTCAACAAAGTGTCAAGAATTAAGAGCTGTGTCATAAGGCTCAGTGTTAACTGTTATTAGCAGCCCTGTCACTAGCCCAGACAATGCGTGACTCAGATGTAAAATTTCTAAGCACATCTCGTCAAATTAAAAAAAAATTAGGTGAACTATACACAGTTAATAGAAAACACATACCTGCCACCAAAAAAACTAGTCCCAATACAGGAGAATTCTGTATTTCCCTGATCCCCATTTAGCAGCAGCACCCTCCTAATTCTCTCTGTGAAACCTCTACAACCACCTGTGCCTCTGAAGCCATAGTGATTCTCCCCTGTTTTCAGACACACTCTGCTTGAGAGGCAAGGATCTATATTTCTTTTTGTGTTGGAAATCTTATATAATTTTGCCAGATGGCAATCAGATCCACAAACTGTTCTCAGTTTTTGAAGAGCCCATATTCTCTATTACAACACATGCCTGAAAATTGAAAAAATATTTTCTATTCTTTTGGAGACTGATGTTTTTCAAAATTACCATTTAAAACAGCAGCAAATGTGTTTAAGCTACTGGTTCTATCAGCCTTATCTGTTTACATTGTTATAATCAACTACCTGAAAACAAGTTTATAGACTGAATGATTGCATTCAGATTTGGGTGAAATTTAATATCCTTTCATCTTACCTGTTTTATCCAAACACGCATTTTAAAATCTCCTAATTTTTTAACAAAATACTTTAATGACTTTTCCCTTAAACTTAAAGCCTCCTTAAAGCCTCTTTAAAGCTTCCTTAAAGCCTCTTAAACTAGTTATTCAAATATCTTGTGTGTTGCATGTTTAAATACGAAATTAAATACACATAAATACAAAATTAAAATTTTAAATTTTAAATACAAAAGTAAAAGAAGTACTGAGAAATAAAAATAAAAAAGATAAAACTGTGTCTTTATGTATTTACCCAGTTTAATGTGTGGCAAGAAGCCTTTTCAATTCAACTTCATTTCATTTGTTGTAATTATTTTCCTCTGTTCTCTTCTTCCCTCCTCTCCATTCCCCTCTGAACCACCCCTTAGTTCTTAAAGAACTGTTGGCAAACCTTTTACAGTCCCTTCCATGGTTCTACCAGATGGGGACCAATAAAATTTAGAGAAGTACAGCTCTGGACCAAATGTCTGTGCAAGAATCAGTCTCTGTTTGAAAGTGCATTAAATCTATGTGTTAAGAGGTAGTTCTGAGGCAACGATACATCAACTGTAAACTTCTACAGGTATTCTTGGAAAAATGGAAGAATCAAGAAAAAAAAAAAGTTGGCATTCTGACTGGAGACTGGGAAGAAAGTGAAGCAGGGGCAGATTAGCAAGAAATCATGATTGCAGTAAGCATTAACATTCTACATTTTCTTTAGAGTATCATTCAACCCTTACCTAGTACAGGCATACATGAACGTTAGAGGAGGGTTCTCTATAAGTGGTTGCCCATGCATATGAATTTCAGTTTTGTCTCCTAGACACTTCTCTTTTAATCACAACTGTGATATTTCCAGTATTAAATATGGATGAGAGTCTGTATAGATTTAAAAACAAACAAAAATTTATTGAATACTTTGGGATTTTTTTTCTCCTTTGCAAAAAAGTCCTTTGCTAATCTTATTTTTATAGTTTCATTTTTCACCACCTTATCATAGTAATGCTAGACAGTTTAACTCATAAGTATTCTCAGCCATTGCAGCCCATTAAAGAAAGTGTACAAGATTGACTGTCAGTGAAGTAATACCTTTAAAGGCAATACAAAGAATTGGTACTGCTCTTTACATTTGTTTGAGAGGGGGGTCAAATTATATTTGTTTTCATCAATATTGCTAGCTGTTCAATGGAATGTGAAAATTTATTCATTTTAGCATGATCAAATTGATTACAGAAAAATGATGAGATATTGCATGACATCATACCAATTTTGTTGTTGTATTGGAAATCACAGGGGAAACAAACAAAAAAAACACCAAAAGAACATTAGTTTCTTTGATAGCTACATTTTAGATTTCAATCCCAACTTAATAGTAACATTTAAGAAACACAATAGCACAATAGTTATGAATGTCCAAAAGAAGACTAATATTAACGTATTTGGATAAATGAATGTAAACAGGTTCAATTATATTCTCCTTAATAATCCTTATACACCTACCTAGTTTGGGTCTTCAGTTACTCTAATTATTTCTCTGCTTTATCACTACTGAATATACATCATGTTGAGAGCATCTGATGTATATTCTATTCTGAAATTTATTTTCTGATGTAATTAAAGATAAGAAAAAGGCAGTGGAACTGTAGGTTAGGACTTCAAGTCATGCTTTCCAAGTTCTAATTCCTATCATTGATTTTAAATTTGAACATCTGATTAAAAACCCACCTGAGTAATCTAAAAGCTTTGCATCAGCCTCTTGAAAAGGTTTCCATGCAGCTGCCTTAGCTGCAGAGGTTGCTTTATGCATACAGATTCCCAAAACTGGGAATGTTATAGCAATTCTGTAAAAGATCCAAGACAAGAAAGAAGAAAAAATGATAACAAGAGAAAATAAAATTATGATAAATGACATTCTTGAAAGCAACACCATAATGAGAATGAAAAGGAAAAAAAAAGAACAAATACATAAACTGCAACCAAACTGCAACCAAACTGCAACCAAACTATTAAAGCATCACTTGACTCTTTGCAATGTTAATTCACTCATTTCCTTCTTCTAATTTATTTGTCCTTTTAATCACATTTTCATTATTTTTCCCCCCTCATTTTATTCAGTTCTTGTTTTTTTGGTAGTTTTCTTGTTCAGCAAAGATGAACTCTAGCTCTTCTGTATTTTACCATTCTTACCATGTTCTGTTTCCTCTTCCAAATACTTCCAAATCCTGATTTAGTAATACCTGTTTCTCTGCATATGAGGTAGGCAATTAGGAAGTGCAAGTACAATATCAGATTTAAAAAAACTATAGGGACCAAGTACTTTATTTTCCCCATCTAGTTATCAATTCTCTATTTTATATGTATATATTTTGTCTCACACTCTTCCTCTGAACATTATCAAATCCTTACAGGTTACAATTCTGGTAACATGGAAGTTATTGAGAGTTCTGCCATTGGGTTCTATGAATTATAATTTTATCCACAGATTTTCAGCAGCTTTATTTCCCGTAGTTTTATGCCTGAGGACAATAGTTTGTTTCTCTTAAAAAACTTAATAGACAACCTTAGAAAGAAATCCTGCCATGACTGTTTAGGCTTCTGAAAATACTCTAACAAAATTTTTTCTCCTTTTAAACACAACATTATCAACATTACCAAAACCACTTCTGTGTCTTTCCATGTAAATCAGTTCTACTTTTTTTTTTTTTTTTTTTTAATAGATCCCACATGCCTAATTTGACAGTATGCCATTGGGGTCTGTGTACACTCAAAGACAGCCAAATCATAGGAACCCGTAAAGCATAGCAGTGGGAGCTTTTATACTTTAACTTCTTGGGAGCTTTATTCAGCAACATAATGTAATATCTTAGAACTTGAATTGAAATGATATTTCAGGTAGAAATATGTCTAGCACATTAACTGTTAAAGCAGATAGTGTTGCTATAATAAATATGCATACAATGCTTGAATTAGAATAGAACTCAAAATACATCTTTCCATCAAACCTCACTCAGTGAAACTACCTGTATAAATGCACTTGCTTAAAATAAATAAATAAATAAAATCTTGGGTCAACGTTATAAAGGAGTAAGATAATATCAGAAAACTACTTCAAAATTAAAAGAAAATAGTTAAATCAATATCTTTGCTGAAAATTTGATTCTGCTCCAATTTACATAGAATCCTACGCAGAATCCTGAAATGTCTTAGATGAAATCATTATAGACTACGTACTGAAATAAAGAACCAACATCAGTATAACCCGTGACTGAAAAAAAGTTAATTCTATGTACATGGAAAATATATGTATTGCTAAATTAAAGATTTTGTGGGGAGCTTCAGATAGTTTTATTTGCCAGTTAGTCAAAGAGGACTGGAAAGTACTAGTACTCCAAACTATCCTTGTAAGAATATAGTAAAGCCAAATCCCACATTCAGCTTATATTGGGACTCCCTCAGCCCTTTCACAGCTAGGAATGCTATTGACCTCAGGTGCCTACTGGTGCAATCCTCTGTGCACTTCTTGTATGGAATCATAGAAAGCAGCACTGTGTGTCACTAGTTTTATTGTTATGTGTACTATTTCATTATGAACTGTACATTTCCATCAGATAAAGAATTATAGGTAAAAACATTCATTAGTGAGTTAATGTTATAATACAGTTGCCATCTCCTTTGTTTTTTCTCTCTACATAGACAAATAAAAATATCCAATATGGTTTTGCAGTTCATCTCTATGTACAGAAAACCCAAGCTGCTCCTTGAGAGTTATCCTTTTCTTATACAGAGTAATTTACACATTATTGCAGTGTTTTAAGAGAAAACAGCAGGCTTTTAACTTGCAATCACTTTTCACAGCTACTTAAAATTTCAGATACCTTTAACTTTCGTTGGCTTGCTCAGCGGGGGCTCCAATACTCATTTTGTTTCTGTTCCATTAAGAATTGGGAGCTGCATTAGCCCTAAAGCCTGAGCAAGATGATGGCACACATTTGGATGTAAAAGTTTAAAAATCTTTTTTTCCCCCAACCCACAAAGCGGTGAAATCTTCCTTGGAAAAGAAAGGGAGGAAAAAAAAGTAAATATAAGTGGTAACATCTTCAATACAGAATCTGAAATTAAAACATATTTTAAAAATAAAATTAGCTATGACAAATCTTAGGAGCATTTTTTTTTTCTTTGCAATTTGTTCACAAGTCATTAAATCCATTACATTGATTTTCTCTAGATTTGGTATTATAAATGATTACTGCATCCTCAGAAAATGCCTTTTAAATTCATTAAACTCAACATGGTTGCTTTTATGCTTGTTTTAATAGTCTGGTGCACTTTGTACTTCATTTTAAAATATTTCCAAGTAAGAGTAAAAAATTAAATATTCTAAAGTTAAATAAGGTGGTCATTTTTCTGGGAATGTACCTGTCAGTCAAAGGGAATTCAGCATTTCAATGAATGCACTTAGTAACTGAAGGCTTTTGTAAATGCTTATTTATTAATTTGCATTTTTGCAATGTTAGGCATCAGAGGTGCTTAGAGCGGGGATTTGCTCCAATGGAGAGTCAATGACAAAGCTCAGCAGCTTCCACTAAAGGAGATTATCGGAGGTAATGGTAGTTTCTTTTCAATCTATAAATTATTTCATTCTAAATCCTAAGTGAATAGGTCAATAATTACTTGGCAAATGCATCTTGATGTTTTCTTTCATAAATATGCCTATTATACAGGCCTGTCTTTTGATGGGTCCCCGTGACTTTGTCCTGTTTTCCACAGCAGTTCTTAGTCCAAACAAGCCAGGCCTGAATTTCTTCTGACCTAAGAAGATTTGCCACTGATGTGAAGGAAAGTTTGATGAAGTCTGTAATAATTAGCTTAGATGAACATCTAAAAATAGGACAGGATTTACACTTGTTTAGAAACCTGTTATTGCCTCTTCTGCTTGGGACGGCTTTTTAACTGCTTTTTTTACTAAATCTTACATGAATCTTACATTAGTCTTTCATATGAGACAGGACTCATAGGGATCCAATGATTCTGTGAGCCCTGTGATTTCTTCTTCAAAAGTACTACCTGACTCCATAAAAAAAAAAAAAAAAGACTATAAAGACTAGTTCTTTCCCCCCATGCCTCCTTAAGATAGTCTGTTAATTCCCCTGTTAAAGTCCACTCTTTAATTCCCACTCTCATGGAAATTTGTCCTTTTGTCAGTTCAGTGTCTAAAGAAGAGGTGTTGTATTTTAATTAGGGGGGAAAAAAAACAACATATTGAGAGTCAGTACTCAGAATTTATTGCTAGAAAAAAAACTCTGCTTAGAAATAGGATAGTTAAGAAGGAGAAAAAATAAAAAATATAATGACAGCTCAGGATACAACAGATTTTCATTTATAGTACTTCTGCACACTCTGCTTTCAAAATGCTAAAGTCCATATAGAGCTTATACCTTTGATATACATAGTATCAAGTAGAGTTGATTCAAGACATCAGATAATATAATCATGGTGCTCTTTACAAGCCCACAAATGAGCTACTGGCCAAGTAATATCCATAGTGTATACCACTCTATATGTAGAATCATAGGGAAGAAAGAGAGGAAGAAAGAAAGGAACAAGGAATCAGGCCTCATAAATAGGCCATGTCAACATCAGGGCCAGATAGCTTCTTGAAGGTGTCTGGTGAACATGGAATCTTTCCTGCATACATACACTACTATCCTGTTCTACTATCCTGTTCTCATGCTGAGGTACTGGTTCACCTGATCTCAGCCTAATATAAGCATTTGTTAGAGTGTAAGGAGATAGAGAAGCCAGGAACCAAAGAAATCCTAGGTTGTGTTCAGCCAGGATTAGGGAGAAAAAACTTCTGCAGAGATCACAAATTGTCCACAAATCTGAAGATCAGGAACTCAGGGGGATCTAGTGAGTGTGATGATAACTAAAGAAAAAGGCGAAAGACAAGCAGTAAGTGCCTCCTGCAAGGTAGAAGAAATAGGGCTGTAGAGGAAGAAATCAGGAAGAACATTCAGGTTTGCACTTTCATCCAAGTGATACACTGATGAAGCAAGGGCTGCTTCACAGACATATTAGAACAGAGATGCCACTAATGAGGATATTCTCCAGTTCTTTCTCAGATGGACAATTCTACCTGTTATCAGTAGGCATCAAGATCATCAATTGCCTGTGAAAAAGATGCCTCTGCATAGTGTATGCTCCTAAATAGGTACTTCATGGCAATATATAGTGCTCCTGTATATGTCAGCCGGCTGAACAAAGCTATCAGTGGAAGACATCAAAGATTCTGTTTTGGCAGGATCTCTGTTGTCAGTGTAGTCCTGCTATCAGATTCAAGCTCTTCCTGGTTTCAGATAAAGTGCATACAGATTGTGATTACTTTAAACAGTTCCTTCTTAATATATAAAATGATCTATGCTTTCTGGCTGGATGCTGGAAGCAAAGAAAAGAGGTAGTTTGAGCCTATTGCTGACACAGGGGCAGAAAGTATGACAGTGATGCTGAAGGCCCCAAATTTTGTTCCTTGCTCCACAACTGTTAAAACTGAACCACCTGGGTTTGTCAACAAGAGTAGGAAATCTGAGAAGTGGTATATGACTAAATTGACTTTCATTTAAAGCCAGTATTATACTAGCAGATGAGAGATTCTGACTCATCTGTTGATACTAATATTGACAGGATAATTTTATTTTGTAAGCTTTTTAGAACTGCACAATTTTAGTTAATTTTAAATGGTTAAATTTCTGTTATGCAAAACAGAATTTGAAGGAGAAACCTTAGAATAAAAGTAAAAATACTTTAGGTAAAAAGATACCAATCAACCCTTCCATGTTTTTCAGAAAAAAACAGCAGTGAAAACAGCACTCTGGAATCATGTCCATTTGTCCTTTTAAGAAAAATGTACTAGCCAATCTACCCTGGCCCATAGACCATATGTCTTTGAAATTTGTAGGTGAATAGACTCTTTGAACTGTTTACCTCCTTTATATATCTAGGGCTGAGGTCTACCAAGGTGATACGGACTGCACGAAACCATTCCCATATGCATAGGCTAGAAGATCTGGGGTCTTATAATTTTTCTGTTTCTAAGACCACTGGACTTTTCTAAGACCCACTCCCATCCCATAAGTGTTGCAGAAATCATAGAATCATAGTATTGAGTAGTTCCAGTGCCTCACCACCCTCATGGTAAATAATTTCTTCCTAATATCTAATCTAAATCTACCCTCTTTTAGTTTAAAGCCGTTACTCCTTGTCCTATGATACAGTCCCTGATAAAGAGTCTCTCGTGTAATGCTAACAATGGTTACACAGTGTTTGCCTGTTGGGTCTTCATTTTCTAGCTAAGACCAAATGGATCTAAAACATCAGAACTGGGTAGGTCTGGTTAGTTGTGATCTCATTTATCTGAGCAGTGCTTTGGGTTAGCTCTCACCCATGCACAGGCTATGTTCACCATGGACTGTATACAGAGTGGCACCATTTAGGTAAGACACAGGGCATCCTACAGTATTGCAGCCAATATTCAGTGTACCAAACTTCAACAGTGTACCAAAGCAAAGGCATTGTAATGAAATAATTCAATTTTCATTTTATTGACATGATTTCAAAAGAAAACTGCAAACGAATAAAACAACAGTACACCAGGAAAATAGCTAGTGTTATAATCAGAAAAAAAAAAAAAAAAAAAGAATTCATTGTTGTGTTTGGCAAATGTATGCTATTCAGGATTTATGAGCATAAACTAGTGTTGCAAAAACTGATTACAGTTTTAATATATTTGCTTGTGTATTTGTAAATTAAACATAAAATTACTTTTTAGTAATTTGACAAGCCTATGATGTTACAAAGGAGGTTGAAGAGGTATAAGCAATTTTTGTTCTTAGTGTTAACAACAAAATAATATGTTCATGTGCATTCTATTTTAATCAATTATTTTTATATCACTTTTTTATTGCTATTGAATTTAATAGGAATTCTGAATAAGTTTACTAAAGTTGCCATACACCTCACAGTTTTACTTTAATTCTACTTGAGTATTGTAAAAGAATTTCCTCTTCATATAAATAATAAAAGTTAAAAGTTCCCTAAATTTTAAATGTATGTGTATGTCTGTATGGGTACATATGATACAAAACTGCAAAAGTGCATATAAAGCTCTGGCATAAATGTCACTTGGCTTTCAACAAATTACATTCTAAGTATTTGTGCATAGTGCATTAAGTGCAGTGTTTTAGTACTTAGGAGTAAATCAATTGTTAACATACAAGGCCCATTAGTATTGAAATTATCAGCAGAAAGTAACAGCTGTGCATATTCATAGATATAAAAATATGTTTAGATATAGAAAAACGGAATTACAATTATTAATTTGAAATAATTATTATTAACTATTATGGTGTCTCATCAATAAAATGTGTAATTGACATTGTTAAAAAGTAGTGTGATTAGGAAATTTCACACAACTTGAAGAGACTCAACAAAATTAAATCATTTGGCCACATTCTAAGAAATTCAATAATTAACATACAAAAGATAGATTATGATATTATCAAGTCTTAACTGATAGATATGATGTGCAATGCAGATCATCTCATGCCAATGACACTTTTTATGTTAGAGAAAATTTCAACAAGACTTTCACTCCAGTAATTTCCCTCTACCTTATTAAGGTACTGAGTAACTGACTTTGTCTCACACTTAGAAAAATCTGATGAGCTCCCACTCAAAATGTGTTGCTAGCTACATTTTCAGATGCCAAGCCAATTTGCCAAGAGTGTCCTGTCTAGGATAGCAGTACTTTTTTTTTTTTTTTTTTTTTTTTTCCCAGTTTTTGCTTCTCTTCCTTGGCAGTAGACCTCCAAGTAAGCCACTCTTTGGCAATACTCCACAAGGCATGTAATATGATCCTTCAAAGATTATTTATATTTTTCACCTCTTCTATATAGAAAATATATATTACTTCTTACTTTTATTTATTCAGTTATCTTCTTTTCCTTCTTTCCAAATATTGGATGCAGAGGGGGTTTTGCTGGTCCTGCCTGAACCAAGATGGTATGGAGTCTCCATAACAGAGACCGTGGAGATGGTCAAAAGTTAGTTCTGTATCTCCTGTGTGTTTGCTATCTGGGGATCATAGAACAGGTCTGAATGATGGTACAAGGATCCACATATACACATAGGAAATGAAGCAGATTAATAACATAAGTTTATTTACTTCATTTAAATATTCATTCTTATTATTTCAGTGCTTCTAGAAAGAACAATGTACTATCCCAAAATAATAGTTTTGTAGGCAGCTAAATGATAATGCTTTGAAGGCAGTTAAGATAATTTGACACTTTCCATTACAAGCTCTTATTTTCAGATGATTACAACTATACAAAACATAAAGCATTGCAGGTGATGTTTTCCATTTCATGTCTGGTGGTTTGTTTTTTTTTTTCTTTTCTTTTTTTCAGACAGTATATTTATTCTTCTCAAAACAAAATCAGAAAAAAAAAGCTTTGCTTTGTTCATATCAATCAATAAATAAATCTTACAAACATCACTAAAAACTCGGAGACCCTCCATATTCTGTCATTGAGATTTGAACCTTGGGAGATGTAGTCTTGTTGAGTCCTCCTAGAAGCTTGCCTTGTTGATGTCTACTAAAAGATACCCTCATACAGATTCTCAGAAAGATTTAAAGATTCATTATCTCATTAGAGATTTATCAGAGTTTAGTATACAACTGCACATTTGCCATTTTCACAAAGCCATTGAACATGAATGATTGCAGATGCTTAGCAGAACTTGTTTTTATGAGTTTGTTCTGTCTGCTGTTCACAGCAACTCATGCTAAAGAATCAGTCCATATTTCCACACTTGCATTTTAAATAACCTCAGGCTTTAACTACACTACCACTGGGGAAAACTAGTGAGAACTTAGCAAAGATCCCAACCTGTGCAGGTCACTCATATCTGCAGGGATTATATTAGTTTTCTGTCTCAGTGGGCCGGAATGAAGGAATCTGTAATGGCCAAGTGGCCTTATTGAATATGAACTGCTGTATCATAGAATCAAAATCACAGAATGGCTTGGGTTGGAAGAGACCTTAAAGATCATGTAGTTCCAAGCCCCCTGCCATGGGCAGGAGTGCCACCCACTAGATCAGGTTGTCCAGGGCCACATGCAGCCCAGCCTCGAACACCTTCAGCGATGGGGCACCTACAACATCTCTGGGCAACCTGTTCCAGTGCCTCACCACCCTCTTAGTGAAGAATTTCCTCCTGACATCTAATCAAAATCTCACCTCTTAGAGTTTAAAGCCATTCCCCCTTGTCCTATCATTGTGTAAAATTTACTGTGTAAAATGTCACTCCATCTTTTTTATAGGCCCCCTTTAAGTACTGAAAGGCCACAATGAGGTTTCCTCAGAGCCTTTCCTTCTCCAGGCTGAACAACCCCACCCTCTCAGCCTTTCTTCATTCAAGAAGTGTTTCAGCCTTCTGAATATCTCCGTGGCCCTCCTCTGGACCTGCTCTAACAGGCCTATGTCTTTCATGTCCTGGGGATCTCAGACCTGGAAGCAGTACTCCAGGTAATACCTCATGAGAGGAGAGTAGAAATGGACAATCACATCCCTTGACCTGTTGGTCACACCTCTGTTGATGCAGCCCAGGATTCAGTTGGCCTTCTGGGCTGCAAGCATACATTGCTGGCTCATTAAGAGCTTTTCATCTACCAGAACCCCCAAGTCCTTCTTTGCAGGGCTGTTCTCAATGAGTTCTTCTCCCAGTCTGGGATTGCTCCGACCCAGGTGCAGCACCTTTCTTGTTGAACTTCACTTGTTGAGCCTCACTAGGCTCACACAGGCCCACTTCTAAATCACAGAATCACAGAATGGCAGAGGTTTAAAGGGACCTCTGAAGATCATCTAGTCCAACCTCCCTGCTGAGCAGGATCACCTAGAGCACATTGTACAGGCTCTGGCATCCAGGTGGGTTTTGCATATTTTCAGAGAAGGAGACTCCACAACCTCTCCAGGCAACCTGCTCCAGTGCTTTGTCACCCTCAAAGTAAAGAAGTGCCCTCCCATATTCAGAAGAACATCCTGTGCTTCAGTTTGTGCCCCTTGTGTCCTCTCTCTGGGCACAACTGAAAAGAGACTGGCTCCATCCTCTCGACACCCTCCCCTCAGATATTTGTATACATTAATGAGGTCTCCCCTCAGTCTTCTCTTTTTCTTCTTCTTTTTCTGGGCTAAACAGGCGCGGTTCTCTCAGTCTGTCCTTGTACGACAGGTGCTCCAGTCCTCTAATTATCTTCGTAGCCCTCCTCTGGACCTGCTCCAGTAGTTTTATGTGTTTCTTGTACTGGGGAGCCCAGAACTGGACACAATACTCCAGCTGTGGCATCACCAGGGCTGAGTAGAGTGGGAGGATCACCTCCCTTGACTTGCTGGCAACCCTCTTCCAAATGCACCCCAGGTTACCATTGGCCTAAAGCTTGCCAAATCCCTTTGGATGGCATCCTTTCTTCCATTGTATCAACTACACCACTCAGCTTGGTGTTGTCCACAAAATTGCTGAGGGTGCTCTTGATCCCACTGTCTATGTCATTGATAAAGTTATTAAACAACACCATTTCACAAGATAGACCTCTGAGAAACACCACTCGTCACTGGCCTCAACCTGGACATAGAGCCATCAAGTGCAATGCTCTGGCTGCAGCTATGCAGCCAATTCCTTATCCAACAAAGAGTCTACCCTTCAAATCCTTATCTTTCCAATTTAGAGACCGTGATGTCATGTGAGACTATGTCAAAGGCTTTACAGAAATCCAGGTAGATAACATTAGGTGGTGTTCCCTTGTCAACTGATGCATTTATTCCACCATAGAAGGCCACGGGATTGGTCAAGCACGATTTGCCCTGATGTAACTGTGCTGGCAGTCTTGCATCACCTCCTTGTCTTGTATGTATCTTAACACTGCTTCCAGGAGGATCTGTTCCATGATCTTACCAGGCACAGAGATGAGGCTCACTGGTCTGCAGTTTCCTGGGTCTTCCTTTCAACCCTAAGAATGGGAGTAATGCTTCCCTTTTTCCTATCACTGGGGACTTTGTCTGACTGCCAGGACTTTTCAACTATGATACAAAGAGGCTTGGCAACTCCATCAGGCAGTTCCCTCAGGACCCTGGGATTCATGTCATCAAGCCTCATAGGCTTGAACCTGTAGCATGGGAGCCCTGTGGAAAATAAAGGATGTGAGAATGTAACTAGAGTATGTGTCATTATGGGTATGCACAGAGGAGCTGGAATTTTATATTTCCTAACATTCAGTTGCTTCACTATGCAATCTTAATATTCTTTGAGAATCTTATTTATTTATTTGTAAATTATCGAGGGATGATAGGGAAGCATGCACATCTGATCATGTTTGTGTAAGGATGTAAATTTTACTCTTCATTAGTTGAAAAAATCACTCTTTCCCAGCTTTTATTTTGTGTAGAAGTATAGCCTCATGAAATGTGAATCATCAAGCATGTGAAATTAATATATATTTTTAACGGGTACCAATATTTTTAGATAATTTCAGCTAGGACAATATCCCCGAGTCTTACTTTTAAAATCCTTTGAAACTTTTATTTAAAAAAATAAATAAATTCAGTGTCCTGATATATATATATTTTTTTTCTGATTATGGTTCAATTGTTCATATTAATTTAGTCATGAATCTTCTGTTGAAGTGTATGTTTCCTGTATTTCTGTTAAGATATAAGTTTGTATTAGTTTGACAATATAGTTCTGAATATGTTTTTCTCATTTTGTTGTAGAACATAGTATTAAGATCATTTATCTGAGGTAACAATACATTCTGTAAGTGCTCCTTGAGGGAAAGTATTGTGCTTAAATGACCATTTTGTTTTCACAATACAATAATATTGATAATGCTCAATAAATCATTCATAGCTTCCTCTGTGAACCAAAAACTATTCTTGTACAACCATTAAATACTAATATCATGGTTCCTAGTTTTCAGATTGAATTTCTACTGCAATCATTATTTTCCGCCTTGCTTGTCACATTTTTTTCTTCATTGGAGTATTAGCTTCAACAGTACTGAATTGTCATGTTCCTGAACTAAGTCTCCAGACACCAGAATGTCAACTATCAATACAAAAATCTTTTTATTGCTATAAGGAAGGTGCATTTTTTCACAGAATCACAGAATTTTAGGGGTTGGAGATCATCAAGAGATCATCAGGTCCAACCCCCCTGCCAAGCAGGTTCCCTAAAGCAGGTTGCCCATGTAGGCCTCCAGACAGGCCTTGAATATCTCCAGAGAAGGAGACTCCACAACCTCTCTGGGCAGCCTATTCCAGTGCTCTGTCACCCTCACCATGAAGAAGTTCTTTCACATGTTGGTGTGGAATTTCCTGTGTTCCACCTTTTGACCATTGCCCCTTGTCCTGTCCCCACAAACCACTGAAAAGAGGTTGGCCAAATCCCTCTGTCTCCCACACTTAAGGTATTTGTAAACGTTAATAAGATCCCCTCTCAGTCTTCTCTTCTCAAGGCTGAACAGACCCAGGTCTCTCAGCCTTTCCTGACAGGGAAGATGGTCCAGGCCCCGTATCATTTTTGTGGCCCTCAGCTGGACTCTTTCCAGGAGATCCCTGTCTTTTTTGTACCGGGGAGCCCAGAACTGGACACAGTACTCCAGGTGAGGCCTGACCAGGGCAGAGTAGAGGGGGAGGATCACCTCCTTTGACCTGCTGGCCACACTCCTTTTAATACACGCCAGGATCCCATTGGCCTTCTTGGCCACCAGGGCACACTGCTGGCTCATGGCCAACCTGTTGTCCACCAGGACCCCCAGGTCCTTCTCCTCAGAGCTCCTCTCCAGCAGGTCGTCCCCCAGCCTGTACTAATACATGCGGTTGCTCCTTCCCAGGTGCAGGACTCTACACTTGCTCTTATTAAACCTCATTTGGTTACTTCCTGCCCAGCTCTCCAGCCTGTCCAGGTCTCGCTGAATGGCAGCACAGCCTTCTGGCATGTCAGCCACTCCTCCCAGCTTTGTATCGTCAGCATACTTGCTGAGGGTGGGCACTATTCCCTCATCAAGGTCATCAGTGAAGATGTTGAACAAGAGCAGACCCAGCACTGACCCGTGGGGAACACTGCTAGTCACAGGTCTCCAGCCGGACTCTGCGCTGCAGATCACCCCTGTCTGAGCTCGGCCAGTCAGCCAGTTCTCAACCCACCTTACTGTCCACTCCTCTATCCCACACTTTCTCAGCTTCGCTGGCAGGATGTCATGGGAGACAGTATCAAAAGCCTTGCTGAAGTCAAGATAGATGACATCCACTGCTCTCCCCTCATCTACCCAGCTGGTGATGCCATCAGAGAAGGCAACGAGGTTGGTCGAGCACGACTTCCCCTTGGTGAATCCATGCTGACTACTCCTCATATACTTCTTCTCTTCCAATTGCTTGGAGATGACATCCAGAATGAGCTGTTCCAACACCTTTCCAGGGACAGAGTCGAGACTGACTGGCCTGTAGTTTCCCGGATCCTCCTTCTTGCCCTTCTTGAAGACCGGAGTGACATTGGCTATCCTCCAGTCTTCAGGCACCTCTCCTCTTCTCCAGGACCTTTCAAAGATGATAGAGCAGTTTGGTGATCACCTCTGCTAACTCCCTTAGTACACATGGATGCATGCCATCGGGACCCATAGATTTGTGTGTGTTTTGAAACCTAATTTCAAAAAGAATCAGGTTCTGCAAGAAATAGTGCTAAATATTGACTAAAATAAAATTGTAATGAAAACTGGATTTTTTTAATGACTATAACTCAAATCCACTGTACTAAATAAGCCAGAATTAATAGTAATTTCAAAAAAATCCTCCATTACTACTATCTGAATATTTAAATTACATTACATGATTTATAGTCAGTGTGTATTTGTTTGTTGATATTACTAGAAATTGCAGTCTTTATTTTGAGAATCTAAATAATTACAGTTATCTATCTGACTTTTAGACAGTATAGAATAAACATGTCTGGGTTTGAGGGGATAGTATATACCAGAGTTAGCATATGTAATTCTATCATATGTACCATGTCGCACCTGTAAATTTGAAATATAATTAGATATTTTTTGCTTCATTTTTCTTTTGTTTGGCTCCTCAAATGCAATGTTAGGTTTTTGCTGATACACAAATATTCAGAGATAATGGAATTATTTCTAACAGGATCGTCTTCAATATTTGGATCTTTTTATGGGAGTTTCAGTTTTGAACTCCCCCCAACACATTCTTCTTCTTTCAGTTTCTACTTTTACCATAATCAGTCTCATTGCACTAAAACCTCATATCCTCTGAATTTCATGTTCTATTAAATTTCTTTATAATCAAATCTGTGTCTATATCTATATAATTAGCTTCTACAAACAGTGTAAGGGGTTTCAGAATGTCCTATATCAAAAATTGAAAAGAAGCAGTACCAACGATATGCAGACTGTTATCTTAAATAACAGAATATCTGTATGACAGTAGCTTTCAAACATTGTTGGATAATTACAGGTAGCTATCAACAAAACGTGACATTTCATAATGACTTGCACACATACACAACCCATAAGAGGAGGAAAATCCACATGGAATATTATTTTATTTTATTTTATTTTATTTTATTTTATTTTATTAATTTAATTTAATTTTATTTAATTTTATATTATTTTATTTTAACAGGAAGGCAATGGAGAAATTTTGGTCATGACTCCTAATTTCTGGTAATACTGTGTCATTATAAGTCTTAAGTTTTATTTCAAGAAAAAAAATGTATTCAGTTATCCATTTTCTACATGAATAAAATGAATAGAAGCTTAAGTTCTCATATTTTTTTCAAACCTTCTGTTTCTTTTGATGATAGAAGCATAAAAAACAATGAGATGTTACTAAGCTCCTGTATAATAATTGTGAGATTTATTCAACACATCACATTAACAGTATTTGCTGAATAATGTCCTTTCATTTTTTATTTAGGGAATGGAATTAATTGTATTCATGATGAAGGCGGTGTTGACAGTACAACTACCTAATACCCAAGAAATAAAATAACCGAGGGGTTATTTTAAAAAATAATAATAAATAAAAAAAAGAAACAACAACAACAACCACACACAAAAAAATAAGTAAATTCACCAATGCCTGATCTTAATAATAATAATAATAATAATTAATAACAACAACGACAACCAACAACAAAACAACAACAACAACAATAATAATAATAATAAAAAGTATGTGATGCCTCATGAAAATATGAACTTCAACAATCCAGTTAAGAAAACTGAATGAAATAACAGAGATCTTACACCTATGAAAAAGTGAGAGATCTAAGTCTCTGTGTTCTCCCTGTGACACTGGTTTAATTACAGGGCAGAAAAACAACAACAACAACAACAAAACAGAATTAAAAGAGAACTAAAGATATTGAAAGGATATAATCTTGGACTAGTAAAGAAGATGATAATGGTACTCCCCAAAATTAAAATGAATGTTGTCTGGAGTAAGAAATTGTCTTTAATTTATCTGTTTATACATCTTATCATAGTTGAGTCATGGACAACTTTTAAATTAAATTCTTTAGCATCACATACTTAATTTTCTGACTAACTAAAAAAGCTTTAATCTCAAATACTGATATCCACTGAAAACAAGCTGAAACTTTCCATGGAGGAGAAAAATAAAGAAAAAATATTTTCCAGTAACTCAAAATATACTTGAGTTGAGGCCACAAGAGCAAACACTGTTGTAAAGAAGTGTTTTCAAAGCCAGAACCCTCCATCCAACAGTAACTGCATCCAACAGCAACTGCATAAATAAAGCATGAACACAACATTCTATACATATGTCCTACTGCTAAGAAGGAAAAAGATGGAATTTGCAGAATTTTACAAAATGGATTGTTTGGGTTTTTCTTCAAATTCAGCAAATTACCATCTGTGCTTAAATCAAGTTGAGTGACTATGAAGTCTAAATACGTGTTTAAAAGATCTGCTGAGCTGAAAGCATACACTGTGATGCTTACCATATATATGATATACACAAAGTAATTATATGTAACAACATGCTTAAATACCTTTCTGCACTCAGAGAGTCAGTCAGTGAGAGTCCAAGGATTTTATTTACATATTTTTTACAAGACCATGGCTATGTTACAACCCTTTAAGTGTGGAGTGCTATAATATCGATTAATATGTGTACATATTAAACAATTATTAACAGCATTATGCATGGTTGTGATTAGTCTGAAATTTTAGCTCACCCAGAGCTTCTGTTCAGTTGGCTCATCAAATAGAAAGTGCACTTGGTCAGAGCATTCACAAATTAGGGTATGTTCATTTAGGCATTCTAATATCTATAGTTCTTCTGTGCATATAAAAAGGTAAACTTCAGAGAAATTCTCATAGGGAGTAGATTACAAGGTAGGGAGATGCTATTGTATTTGTATGATAATGATCCAAACTATGGCAAGAAAAGAGAGAGCTGGATATATACCCATATGGAGGAAAGAGAGGGAGAGAGAGATTGGTTAAAACTCATCAGTAAAAATAATAGAGAAGAGGCTTGAATGATGGGAAGATCTGTGAGCTCCCCACAGTTCGGCTGTATTCAGCCCAGAGCAGGTTGATGTGCAGAATGAGCTATCTGTCCACACAAATACAGTTTCTTGGTGCTGTGCCTGGTCCAACTCAACTCCTTGTCAGCCAGGCTCCACATAAGCCATGCTGTTGGGTGGTTCCCTGTGCAGAGAGCCTTGGGATGGAGTTATATGACCCCCAAAGGAAAATATGGAATTTAAAGATGGTCACAGGTCACTAAGTCTCCAGAAGTTCCAAAGATAATCAAAGCCCTAAAGTAATAAAAAGGAACATTTGTTTGGATAAACACTCATACCAATTTATTCTTTTTATTCACAACAACACAAAACTAAAATTTCCTTTCTCATCTAAATGGTTTAACTGGAAATCACTGTAGATGCCATGTACTTATATGCTTAATGTTACATATTTATGAATTCCTCCAAATGAATGATAAATAATAACAGGATAAGATATTCTGATGATGTAATTGGACATTACTCATTGGATTTCAGTAGAATTATTACTATTTATATCAGCTGAAGATCTGAATATTTCACATGGAGCCATTGAGTTAAGTAAAACTCAAACTGATCTCATTTTTTTCCCCTGGTCTATACAGCTGAACAACCCATTAAACATAAATCACTTCACTGAGCAACACAATATGATAAGTAAACAAATGCCTAAGGTCAGAAAGTATTTTTCCACCTCCATCAACTTCCACATCTTTTAGCCTTTGATTGATACTGAGGAAAAACTGATCTGAATGTTAAGTAAATTAAAAGTGTCAGTGTCTAAATTCTTTTGACATTTTCCATATCTCTGTAGGATGGAGTCTTCTAAGAGGAAACTGAAAATCAGCTTTACTTTGTAACCTGAAATACACATATACACAGTTGTATCAACTAGTGACCAAATTTATACTTGATCTTGTCAATTCTTAGTAGTGCAGCATTTTTCTCCTAACTTTGCTTACAAAATATTCAATGAAGTCCAAAATTAAAACTAGTGGGCATAAAATAAAGCAGCTTTCAAATACTGAGACTGGTTTTATGACAGGAGAGGATCTTTCTTTAACCATTTCCCATAAAACAGGGTGAGTAATGAGGTGGAATAAAAAGTCTCAAAAGAAGAAATTCAGTCCTGTGTGCAAGGCACTGTAATGCACTTATTGAGAAAGGATAATAGATGCAAGTAGACACACAAGCAAATATCATTTTGATAATCCTTTGCTATGTGTCATTGAGGATCTCAGTTTACTATATTTAAATATATATCTCTGTCAGAGACACAGTGGGAATTGAGAAAAGCTGCCAATTCACTAATTGAAAGGGAAGAGGGGAGATCAGAATTAATTTATTTCATGAGAAGGTAAAGATTTGAATAGAATAGCATAGATTTTTTTGGTTTTAATTGAGAAAGACCATATTTCAGGCAATTGAAAGGATAGAATGAAATCCATGGCTAGATGAACACCTGAAATCCCCTTTTGGGACACATATAGAATCTATTAAAGACTGAGGAATGAATCAACTGGAAAGTTCATATCACAACTAGGAAACCTTTAAACAGATTAATTTTGAAAGGTGATGATGGAGTAGAAAAATAATTTATTCAACAGCCTCAAAATAGGCTATAGTGTGGATAGGAATGTGGTAGAAGGCATAGTTGATTATTGATGGAAGAATGGTATCACCAGGCAAACAGTAGTCTTAATAGGAACATGTTTTCTGGGCCTAACCCTCAGAAAAACCAATTATAGAGGAGTTAATTCATTCCCCATTTCTAAGAATGTCAGAAAACCAAGGACAAATCCACTATGTCATAACTTATTGTGGTTATATATAGTAGCTATTTATATGTATATAGTCTGGCTGATTTTTTCCCTCTTCTTTCCACAAATATACTGAGAAAATTCAACTCCATCACAAACAAGACCCTTCTTGAATTAAATTTAAAAAGTAAAAGTCAAGCTTTGCTATCTCAAGAGCAAGAAGCATATTTAGCCAATAAATACATAAGATCTATCACAGTTCAGCTCTGAATACTTCTATAAGAGCTAAAATCTAGTTAGTTAAAAAATTACTCCTTTTAGCTATGCACTGACAGTCTGGTAATCATCTCCTAAAAAATGCAAGCATTAAGACCACAGTGTCTCTTCACAGTTCATTAGAACAGTCTCTTACTCAACATTTCTTCTGTTCTGCAGAATAGCAGCAGGGCTTTTGTTGCATTGTTAAAGTATATCACATTTTACTATGGAAATTCATCCTTAAGGCTGGGATGATTTTAATGAGTCAGTTTATAAAATATTACAAATTTTCCCATATTAGTTAGGTCTCCCTCAGAAGACAGAGGTTAATTTTTCTGGTCCTTCACAGTTTGTCACTTCAGCAGGTGGCTTATATGCTCAAGTTCCTCTCTCTGAAAGAAGAAATTATCTGGATTTTTGCGCCTTTTTTTTTTTTCTATTTTTTCCTCTTGTCTAATAGTAAATGTTATGAAGGAGACACTCATTTCCAGTTTTTGTAACCTAATCATTATGATGAGGCTCACATTGGGCTCACATGGCAAGGTTCGGGTAGCAGAAGGGCTGCAGGGGTGGCCTCTGTGAACAGAGCCCAGAAGCTGCTCCAGGTCAGATCAGAGCCAGCTTCCACCAGCTCCAAAAGGGGCCTGCTGCTGGCCAGAGCTGAGCCAGTGAGTGATACTGGTTGGGCCTCTTGGAGATAATAGTTAAGAAAGGGAAAATTTGCTGTGCAACAGCAGCTGGTAGAGAAAGCAGTGAGAAAATGTGAAACAGCCCTGCAGATACACGTTCAGTGAAGGAGGGGAAGAGGTGGTCCAGGGCACTGGGGCAGAATTTCCCCTGCAGTGCATGAACAGGTCTCCAGTGGAGCAGGCTGTCCCCCTGCAGCCAATGGGTCCCATGGCAGAGCAGATCTCCATGCTGCAGCCCACCCAGGATCACTTCAGGAAGGACGGCATCCCATGGCAGGGACCCCACGTGAAGCAGGGGCAGAGAGTGACTTTGAAGGAGAGGCAGAGACAAAGTGTTAGGGCCTGACTGCAGCCCCCATTCCCCATTCCCCTGAGCTGCTCAGGGGGAGGACATAAAAGAGGGTGGATGGGGAGAAGGTGTCTGTAGTTTGGTTTTATTTTTTATTTTTTCACTGTTCTAATCTGTTATTAGTAGGCAATAAATTATATTAATCTCCTTCCTGTGACAATAATTAGTGAGTAATCTTCCTATTCTTATCTCAACAATTAAATCCTTTTTCATCATATTTTCTCCCTCTGTTCATTTGAGGAAGGGGAAGTGAGACAGCAGCTGTGGTGGAGTTCAGCTGCCCATCGGTGTGAAACCACCACAGACCTGAAAACAGAATTGGAATAATTTGCCATTACTATACTGCAAAAAGAAAATTATAAAAGAAATATAAGAGTCCTGAGCAAACTCCATCAAGTGAAAATATAGTGAAATAACGCTACCAATATTTTCATTTTCAATTTTCTTCTTTTGTGTTAGGCCAGCAGCAATTTTTTAATGTGTTTATTTCAAAAAGAGGTAAATCATAAACCCCTTTGTTCAGTTTTATTTTTATAATGATATAACTGTGGATTTTATGAATAATAATTAGCTGTGTTTTCCTTTCAGGATAATGTTGTCTGTGTATTCTGGTGAGTCGCATTGAAGTATTTAATTAAAACATAATTTTCAGATATTTGATTGCCTGATAGTCATCTTGATATTCAGAGCAGCCGTATTTTTGCCAAATTTCTCTCTTTCTCTTTCTCTTTCTCTTTCTCTTTCTCTTTCTCTTTCTCTTTCTCTTTCTTTCTCTTTCTCTTTCTTTCTTCTTTCTTTCTCTTTCTCTTTCTCTTTCTCTTTCTCTTTCTCTTTCTCTTTCTCTTTCTCTTTCTCTTTCTCTTTCTTTCTCTTTCTCTCTCTTTCTCTTTCTCTTTCTCTTTCTCTTTCTCTTTCTCTTTCTCTTTCTCTTTCTCTTTCTCTCTTTCTCTTTCTTTCTCTTTCTCTTTCTCTTTCTTTCTCTTTCTCT
The DNA here is from genome assembly GCF_013377495.2 of Cygnus atratus. Taxonomy (NCBI): domain Eukaryota; kingdom Metazoa; phylum Chordata; class Aves; order Anseriformes; family Anatidae; genus Cygnus; species Cygnus atratus. The sequence goes on from NC_066362.1 coordinate 107,352,690, forward strand.
TTCTCTTTCTCTTTCTCTTTCCCTTTCCCTTTCTCTTTCTCTTTCTCTTTCTCTTTCTCTTTCTCTTTCTCTTTCTCTTTCTCTCTCTTTCTCTTTCTCTTTCTTTCTCTCTCTTTCTCTCTCTCTTTTTCTTTCTTTCTTTCCTTCTTTCTTTCTTTTTCTTTTTCTCTCTCTTTCTTTCTTTCTTTCTTTCTTTCTTTCTTTCTTTCTTTCTCTTTCTTTCTTTTTCTTTCTCTCTCTCTCTTTCTTTCTTTCTTTCTTTCTTTCTTTCTTTCTTTCTTTCTTTCTCTCCTTCTTTCCTTTCCTTCCTTCCTTCCTTCCTTCCTTCCTTCCTTCCTTCCTTCCTTCCTTCCTTCCTTCCTTCTCTTCCTTCTCTTCCTTCTCTCTCTCTTTCTTTTTCTTTCTTTCCTTCTTTCCCCCTTTTGGTTTCTGCAAATATCTATCATTCTCATTTAGGTTCCAGTATTGATGAAATCACCAGGCCTTTGAGTGCATGTAATGCACAACATTTATGTTGTGTCATATCTAATATTTTAAGTTGAATGGGCCAATCTAACTTGAATGACATTGCTGATAATGCTCTAATATTCAAGAAACAGGTGTTCAAGTTATGGAAAGGTCTTCATGGTATAGAATTGGGCTGGGTTTTTTTTTCTTTTCTTTTTTTTTTTCCTTTTTTCTGCTCTGTCCTTCACAGTGTGTTGCCTCATATGTGCAAGACAAAGCATCACAAGACTCTTTCATCTGTCCTGTGATAGAAGTTGTCTTCCATTAGGCCAAAAAAGATTGTGGTTTACATCTCTTCAAATCCACTAACTGGCCTATAGTAGAAACAAACAGCTGCATTGTCTAACCAGATACCTTTAAAATATATATACATATATATATATATGTCACTCTTTGAAAGTAAAAAACCTCACCCCTTCACCCTACAGGGAATCTGCTCGGAAGATCTGTGCACCATAATATACTTCTGCAAGTAGTGAGCTGAAATCTGGCTGTCTATATGAAAAACAGCTGAGGAAACTGGGGTAGTTTAGTCTGGAGAAGAGGAGGCTCAGGGGAGACCTTATTGCTCTCTACAACTGCCTGAAAGGGAGTGATTGGATTTGGTGCTTAGGGACATGGTCTAGTGGGTGACATTAGTAGTGGGGGGATGTTTGGATCACATGATCTTAGAGGTCTTTTCTAACCTTAATAATTCTATGATTCTATGATTCTATATGGACCAAACCAGTTGCAAAGTTTAATGTTTTTGTGCCTGGGAAATCTGTATTTCAGTTCATTCTTAACTTGAGAATTAAAAGACTAGACTTGTTCTGGTTAATTACAGGTAGCAACACACAATAAAGATGATAAGGCAAAGAAAGAAATCTAACAGAAAGGTATATTTAAATCAATATTATTCTGTGAGATTGTAGAGTTTATTGTTTTCCAGATGTAGATTTCTGGAAATTTTGACTAGATTGCCATACTGGTATAATCAAATCTTGCATGGAAATAAAGATTTAAAAAAGATTAAAAACAAACAAACAAACAAACAAAAAAGACATGAGAAAAAACAGACTACTTTATATTGATGAAGATTTATAGTTGTATACTTGGCTACATTTCTGGAGATATATTATTTGTAGCAATGATTAAAGTTACGCTCATCTTATACTTAAATAGTCTCTCTTGTCCATTCAGTCCCTTTTTTTAATATATTTCTTTGTAGTACATTTGAAAAGTATCCAACACCTGATTATATACATAGTAATTACAGCATTATTTTGAACACTGCCACTATGCCCTTTCATTGCTCACTTTCCTGTTGAAGCTAAATCCAGCTCTGTGAGACTAATCAATACTAGGAAGATTTATATTATCACTGTAGATCCTAACTGAGAACAACTTAAAACCCTTTGTTATAGTTCTGAATATACCTAGCAGCTAGGATAAAGAGAGCTAAAAATCTTCTCACTTCAATAAAAGATAAACAGATATTTTGTAAAAGATACTGCCATATATAACACAGATACCCCCATCTGTATCATGAGAAGGATTAATAAATGCATTCACTGGAGTATATTGATCTTAACTGCTGACAAATATGAAAATACTAGAAAGTGCAAAAGAATAAAGTGTTTCAAATAATCTATTTTCTTTGACCGTGTAAATAGCCTGTTACCTGTTCCATGGCACTTTTTCCTTGAATTAAATTACCTTAATTCTTATTTCATATTTAGCATGGGCAGAAGCCAGAGCAAAGAAAATAAATAAATAAACAAACAAACAAATAAATAAACAAATAAATTTGACAGATCTTCCTGTACTTTAAGGTTCAAGTTTACTTAGATGCAAACTCACTGACAAAAACTGCTCAGAGAGAGAGAACTGAAGCTGTTAGCTTTAATGTGTATTCCAAATTGGAAAACAGAAAAAAATGAAAGGATATCTATGAATTTTATATTGATGTTAAGCATATTCCTCATAATAGCTTCAGATATACATGCCAGAATGTAAAGAGTGGAAAACAATCATAAAGTTTTGTGGGAAAGGTTTGTAGGTCTGTTTTTGTGGTTTTGTTTATTTAGTTTTTGCTTATTGGTGGTGGTGTGTGTTTTTTTTTTTTGTTGTTGTTTTTTTTTTGTTTGTTTTGTTTTGTTTTTTTTTTCCCTCTACAGAAAGAGAGAAAGAGAACTCTGGATTGTATAGTACCATCTCCTGATATCACAAATCATGACTTCATGTAATAACTTTCAGAAGTGGTTCACCAAAAAGCTCCATCTCAAAGTATCTAAGTACTTGTTCCATACTTCTGCTGCTTTTCTCCTCCACTTCTTTAATAACCTTAGTGAATTGACAATGCCCCACTGCCTCAAAGTAAAGATGTATGTCAGGGATATCAACTGCCTGCATGTGCTGACACCATCAATCATGAAATGACAGCACGAAAGGTTGGACCTAAGCTCTCTTCTTAACTGGCAAATGTATCAAGCTGTTTGTCAGGACAGAAAAGGACAAAAGCAATGGTTTTCTAAGGGAGGAAAATAAAAGAATTGCAGAAACGTTAATGTAGACAGCATCAGGATGAACAAAATAGATGACTTCATCTAATGGGAGATAACGACAATGACTGATTTAAGGAGATGCTAAGATGATGAGGCATGAAGTTCTGAACTATCTGAAGCTGTTGCGGGAGGGAGGTGGTGTTAAAATGACTTCATATTTATTTATTTATTTTCCACAGATATCAGGTTTCTGAACACAGATGTTTTTCCTTGTACCATAAGAGTACAAGGAACTTGTACACAAGTGTAGTGAAATAGCTGATGAACAGGAAGACCACTGGACCTTGGAACTCAGTGTTTGGAGTAGTTTATTACATAGACTAGTAAAATAATGTCAGAAATATTTTGATCAAAATATGGGTAAGAGGTTTTTCCCAAACCAGTAAGGGGATTCTTTTAACAGAATTGTAAAAGTGCCATTTCCAAACTAATCAAGTAGAAGACAGTAAGCTGCATGGCAGCTCATGAGTTCATAGTATGACTGAATGATGAAGCACACCAAAATTGCAACTTCATAAGGCGCAGTAGAAAGGAGGGGTGGCTTCTTATAGTTGACTCTCTCGCTACAGCAGTTGAAAGAGAGAGCAAAAAGAGGACTCTAACTGAGAATCTGTTCCAGAAGTTCTCCCACCAGATTTCCAGCTTGAATGTATTAATAGCCAATGTATACTCATTTGTTTTTGCACCTTTTGTCTTTCATGAAATGTAACCTATTTCCCTCTCCTGTGTTAATCCTTCAGCCTGACACACAAGTTATTTATTTCTTCTGCATCTTCATATTACTAGACTCAACATGCAAAACTGCTCTTATAGAAGTCGATACAACAGAAGACTCTAGTGCATTTTCAAGCACTGATTTTAAGTCTGACATGGACTCTCAGGGAATTTACCAAAATGTTATCAGGGCTGGGTAGCCATGATGGTAGTGACTTGGGAAGCCAAGGTGTGCCTCTGATGTGCCTGCTGGCCAGCTCTCCTCTTGCAGTCTGGAGGTACCACAGCTAACTCTCATAAGGTCATTTCCATCTCTTCTGATATTCCCAGCAGGTCTTTTCTGTAACTTCAAAAAAAAATATATATATATATATATATAAAGATCCACTATTTCTACTGTACAAAGCAAGTTTTGAAGCAGATGGACTATATTAAATGAATCTTTCTCAACACAAGTTCAAAATTTTGGATATACATACACAATGCCTCTTATAAATGCATGACAATTAATTTGCAAGTAAAATTTAACGGTGTTCTCTTCACCACTTTGTATTTTATTTAAACTTTGCCATACTTGCTCATAGATAAACTATTCCCAGAAGAACTTGGCTTATTTGTATTCTTACAAACCTGTAGAAACTGAAGCATGAACTTCCTTGTTTTGTGTGCTGCTGTCTGAAACTGACAACTGGTCCAATAAATGGAAGTCGCTATATGTAGTACTGAACTGCAGTTGTTTGTTTTCTCAAACTGACACAAAATCATGTCAGTTTTTAACAAGTAGCACTTGTGACACTGTTCCATGTAGCTGGCTTTTATTTCTATGAAAGATTCAGGCTGCCCATGTACACATCTATTAAATTTTTATGTGCCTCGCAGATCATGTTTGCTGCAGAAAGTGTTTACCTCCCTGTTTCAGAACCTAAAGACTTTTAAATTCAATTTTAAGCCCTGGTGTCTTCAGCTTAGAATCTCATCCTACAGGCCATTGTGAGAGGTGTCCCTGCTTATGGTAGGGGGATGGAATTAGCTGATCTTTAAGGTCCCTTCCAACCAAAACCATTCTGATTCTATGCCTATAAGTTAGGTTTTTCAAAATTTGCTTATATATTGATGGAAGTCAAATTTTTTCTGTAAATTTCTTCTTGTTTACCAGGCACCTGGACAAGAAGAAACATATTTCAAAGGCAGGAGCAACTGATGACTGACAAGAAAGATTTGGAACCACTACAGCTCCGCCCCCCCCCCCATAAGTATACTACTTCAGTATTCTACTGAAATCAGAATTACCATACCTATTGCACAAAAACAGATTTATGATGTATCTAGGTAAAATAAAAAGTCTTTTCCTTATTTGATATTTGTAGACCATGATGAGTTTTTCAGCAGGTGATATAAGGAAACATACAGTGTGTTTTATAAAAAGCATGGAAAACAAATTTTAACCTAAGGAAAGGAGGCTCAGGGGAGACCTTATCACTCTCTACAACTACCTCAGGAGGTTGTAGCAGCTGTCATTCTTCTCCCAAGCAACAAATAATAAGACAAAAGGAAATGCCCTCAAGTGGCACTAGTGAGGTTTAGTTTGGACATTAGGAAAAATTTCTTCGTGGAAAAGGTTATGAAGCATTAGAACAGGCTGCCTAGGGAAATAGTTGAATTGTCATCCCTGGAGGTATTTAAAAGATGTGTAGATGTGGTGCTTAGGATCATGGTTTTGTGGTAGACTTGTCTGTGCTATGGTAACAGTTGGATTTGATGATCTTAGAGGTCTTTTCCAATCTAAATGATTCTATGAAATTACCTCAAGCCTCCCAAAGAACTGCAGATACTTCTAATTTATTAACTGTAAAAATTAAGAGAGTGTTGTGATAGTATATATTTTTATAAGTATTTTAGATAGTGTGGTGTGGTGGCACCAGAGTTGGTTATTCCTGAACGATTTTCCGCTCTGCTCATTTGGACAGAACACATTTTATACTATTCTGTGTATTCCTGGAAATCCAAAGGAAGAATTCTGTTGCTCGCAGTTTAGAACCCCTGTTCCTCTCCCCTTGCCCTCTCATAAAGCATTCAATTTACGATGATGTAGCTTTTTTTTTTTCTCACGTGATAACTCTAAATAGAGGAGGAAATCTATCAAAATATTTGTTTTAAAACTATCCTATGTGGTTTTGATATTAACCATATTCCATACTGTGACTGTAACTGTAGTGGGTTTCCGTGGCAAGGTTTTGGTAGCAGGGGGCCATATGGGTGGCTTCTGTGAGAAGAATCCAGAAGCTGCCCCATGTTAGATAGGGGCCCAGCTGCTGGCCAGAGCCGAGGCAGTAAGTGATACTGTTTGCGCTTCTGTGAGAGCATATTTAAGACAGGGGAAAAAAAAAACATGCTGCAGAACAGCAGCTGGGAGAGGGACAGGAGTGAGAAACAGCATTGCAGGCACCAAAGTCAGTGAAGAAGTAGGGGGAGAGGTGCTCCAGGCACCGTAGCAGAAGTCCCCTGCGGCCTGTGGTGAGGACAGTGGTGAAGCAGGCTGTCCCCCTGCAGCCCATGGAGTACCATGGTGGAGCAGGGTTCCATGCTGCAGCCCATGGAGGAGACCATGGTGGAGCAAGTGGATGTGGCCTGGAGGAGGCTGCGGCCTGTGGAGGAACCCCGCCGGAGCAGATTCCAGGCTGGACCTGTAGCCTGTGGAGAGGAGCCCACACAGGAGCAGGTGACCTGGCAGGAGCTGCTGCCCGTGAGGGACCCAGGTTGGAGCAGTTTGCTCCTGAGGGATGGACCCCGTGATACAGACCCATGCTGAAGCATTTCTTGAAGAGCTGCTGCCTGTGGCAGCCCCTCACAATCAGTTTGGTAAGGATGGCATCCCGTGGGATGGACCCCATCTTGGAGCAGGGGCAGAGAGTGACCAAGAAGGAGCAGTGGAGACAAAGCGCTATAGACTGACCACAGCCCCCATTCCTCCGTTCCCCTGCACTGTTTGGGGGGAAGAGGTGGAAGACGGTTGATGGGGGGAAGGCGTTTTTGGTTTCTTTCCTGTTTCTCACTTCTCTAGCTTGTTAGTAATAGGCAATAAATCTTACTATCTCCCTACTCTGAGTCTGTTTTGCCCATCACAATAATTGTTGAGTGATCTCTCTGTCCTTATCTCAAGCCTTGAGCCCTTTGTGTCATATTTTCTCCCCCCTCCCCTTTGAGGAGGGGGAGTGAGAGCATCCATGGTGGAACTCAGCTGCCCACCCAAGTAAAACCACCACAGTTACATATTAACCTTTTGGCCCTGTGTAGGATGTAAACCTGATTTACTTCCCTTTTAAAACTTTCTAGAAGTGGAACCCTTTTTTTTTTTTTTTTTTTTTAAACCCTCTGTGTGGATTTACTTTATTTACTTACGTAGTTGTACTTTAGATTGTTCTTACACTCTTTGTATTCTGTTAATATTTACTTGATATTTGTCACTTACAATTCAAAGGAGTTTTGTGGTTCTTATTTCTCCTATTGTACAGACTGCCTCTTTGCTACCATTTTCACCAATTCCCAGCATTCCTATCATTTTTCCACTTATTTTGCCCACAATGATGATTACTTATTTTAGCCACTGTTTTTGGCCAACATTTTAGGCATGTCTGTAATGCTTCAGTATTACTGTGCCAATACTGTACATGTACAGATGAATCCCCCCAGTCTCGCATAAAACTGAGTTTATTTTTTCTCTCCAGACTATAACCTTTTCAGAACCATCTTTACTCAGAACTAACAAAAATTTACATAAACTAAACAGAGAAAACAAGAAAACAAGAAACTTGTTTCTTCGAAACAAGAGAGTTCCCATAGCAGTTGTACCCTGTGTATATTCCTATTTATTTACTTAGATGAAGCTGATAGATACAAAACCAAAATATTAATATGTCTACAAGTTAATCAAAAGCCTTTTGCCATCAATATATAATCATATTCACCACTGTGAATAACTCTTCTTAGCTTATTCCTGTAATTAAATATTTTAGTTTAGACCAGCTAGAGTGCTTCCATACTCCTAGCCCATGGATTACACTAATTCCTTTACAGTCCATTTGAATCACAGGAATTTCACTGTTTTAATTAGTATTCTGTTTCCTTAAAAACAGAAGAGGTAAGGCTGCTCTTCAGTTAGCCCTCCCCATAACACTTGGACTTAGGAAACCAGAGAAGGCTTCTTCCACTTGAACTATTCTATTCTATGACATTATTCTTAACAGTGATAAAACAAAAACAAACAACAACAACAACAACAACAAAACAGTATTGAAGGCTAAGCTACCGTATGATTCCTAAGCTTGGTAATTATGGAGTGAATTTTTCAAGATCCTAAGTGTCCATATTAACTGTATGGAGGTTTTCTTACTTCTAAGCTAATTTATTAGAGTAAACATTACTAGAAATAGAACATATTTTATGAACTTTACCATGGCAGGATAAAGAGCACGTTGAAAACTGCTTCAAGTCACTCTTAGTGTTGTTAAGTTCATAATAAATTTTTAAAGTAATGACTCCGAGTTTAGCCTATTGATATGAAATTTTTTTTTTGGTGAGACAAAGTGTTATTCCAGCTATGTTTATTTTCCTGTTGCTATTGATAGCTTATGAAAGTCATGTCATTTGAAATAGTATAATATTTGAAAAGAAATATGAACTTTCAAAGCTTTATACCATCTCATTTTTATATCTTAATCACATTGTATAGTATATAACACCATTTACTTGTGTATAGGAATGGGTTTTTGAATACACTTCCCCTAGAATAAGCATATGTGGAAAAGAAATCATGTAAATCTGAATTTTTTCAAATACAGTGTGACAAGTTCATTGTCAAAACATATTCCTCATTATTCACCAAGTTAATTGTTTTACAAATATCATGCATTGTTTTTATCTCTTAGCTGCTAAGCCTGTAAATATTTGCACATATACTGTTAAAAAGGGATATGTAGGGATATATATCTTTTCTAGAAAGATTATCCTTGTCTCATTCTAGATAAAGACAAGCTGTTCCTCTCATGGGAATTTATTCTTCCCCAGGAAGCCTGAAGCTCACAAATGAGCCAGCTTAGCTGCCTTTTATATTGTCTTTCTGTCTCCAGGGATGCATCATATGCATCCCTATCTAATATCATGGCAGGCAAAACAGCACCCACGTGTGGACCAGTTGCAGTTCATTCTTTTACCTCGTCCTTTAGTGGACTATTTTCAAGGTATAACCAAACAACTTTCACAGCTGTGAATATTCATTCTATTTATACACATGCAAGCTGTGCCAGAAGCTGTTAATCTTGTTTCAGTTGAACTGAAGTTAAAATAACAGTCAGTTTGTGGACAGTTTTTTTATTCTTGTTTCTCTGAAGCACAGCCCTGATCCCAGGGTTTCCTCTGTCACAGACAGACAAACTTGTTACCCCTACCAGCAACTATCAAGAAGAAACATCCTAACTGGTTAAGCAGGAGAGATGGGGGAATTGCAAAAAGTCTCAGAAATGCTCATTTCTGATCTGATCTTTGCAGGCTGTTTCTGCTCCTCTTCGAACTAACCAAACACGGAAATGATGGCAAAAAGGAAACTAAAGGTAGGAAAATTCTCATGCATCCTCATCCTGCTTCTAGAGCAGTGGTTAATTACAGGGTAATGTAGTTTTCTGTACTTGCTGAGTCATTTTTCTGCCCCATTAGTTGGCAGGTATATTGAAGACACTGATGGGTACAGTGTTTTCTTACCTAAGCATATGGAGAACAGCTTAATTCTGTACAAATAACCACATTTATATGCAAATAGATATATCTGCTATTCATAAATACTTATTTCAAATGTTTCAGCAAATTGCTAAGCATAAACAGGACCACATGATTTTCCACATCAAATGCAATAGAAATGAAGTAATAATGGATAAAGAGACAATCCGTATTCAAAAGTAATTTTGTTCAAGATGTAATGAACAGTAGTTATATTAATAAAAAATGGTTTGATAAGAAGGAGAAAAATGGATGAAACTGGTCAAAATTCAAAATAGCTTAATTAGCTCTGGTTTACAGAAAAGATTGTTAATATTTGTTAAACCTTTCCTCTCATCAACTGAAGAGGAGTTCATATCACTTACATTTAACTGCCTGACTCCTGAGAACTGTGGTTACCTCTGAGCTGATTTAGTATTTTTCCCGTAATTTGGTTAGGTTATGATAATCCTTAAAAACAGTTAATACCTTAAAATCACAACTCCAACATTTAACTTTGAACAGTTTTCAATATGCATGCCTATTGAAAAGTCTATACAATTACTTTCTTTATTTTCTTTAGCACAGCGTGCATAAAATCTTCACAACCATTTGATTCAAATAATATCATACCAAACTATTCATAGTGTGAAATGTAGGAGATATGGACTAGGAATAATTCTTTGAAATAGTATCTTTTTTTGACCTTTAATTTACCATTTTGCCTGTTGCATCGTTTTTCCTTTTAAATTCACAAATAATAAGTACTTTGAATCACAGAATGGTGGAGGCTGGAAGGGACCTGTGATCATCTAGTCCAATCCCCCTGCCAAGCAGGATCCCGTAGAGCACACTGTACAGCATGGCATCCAGGCAGGTTTTGAGTATCTCCAGAGAAAGAGACCACAACCTCTCTGGGCAACCTGTGCCAGTGTTCTGTCACCCTCACAAGAAAGAAGTGCCCTCCCATATTCAGAAGAACCTCATGTGCTTCAGTTTGTGCCTGTTGCCTCTCATCCTGTCGCTGGGCACAACTGAAAAGAGACTGGCTCCATCCTCTCGACACCCTCCCTTCAGATATTTATATACATTAATGAGGTCTCCCCTCAGTCTTCTCTTTTTTTTTTTTTTTTTCTGGGCTAAACAGGCGCAGTTCTCTCAGTCTGTCCTTATACGACAGGTGCCCCAGTCCTCTAATCATCTTCGTAGCCCTCCTCTGGACCTGCTCCAGTAGTTCTATGTGTTTCTTGTACTGGGGAGCCCAGAACTAGACACAGTACTCCAGGTGTGGTGTCACCAGGGCTGAGTAGAGTGGGAGGATCATCTCCCTTGACTTGCTGGCAACACTCTTCCGAATGCACCCCAGGATACTGTTGGAATTCTTGGCCACAAGGGCACATTGCTGACTCATGGTCAGCCTGCTGTTCACCAGGGCTCCCAGGTCTCTCTGTATACTCAAGGTCTCTCTCTGAATACTCAGAGTAGTCTTTTAAATACAGATATATCCTTATATAGCAATAACTCAATTTGTGAGCTCATCTCACTGGTTAAGAACAATGTTTTAGTGGTATATTAAAATGTGTTTTGCCATGTTGCTCTATACACTTTCTAACCATTTTCACAAGTTGATCATTAATAGATTTTTTTTTTTCAAATGTCCAAATTATTTTGATGCAATAGAGGAGAAGATTTTCCTGGGCTGTAGCCTGAGTCTTTGTGTTCTGTGCCTTTATTGTGTTACTCTGTCACTTAAATACTCTAATATAAATCAGTTAACTTTTCTGTGGGACTTAACATATATGCATAACAAAATCTGTAGTTAAAGGGGTCACTGAAGTACTTCACATTGTGTAAAAGCATTGAACAAGAAGTTAGGAGGCCTAGAGCACATGCCTGTGCAGGATAGTGGAACAAAAGAGTTCTTTATAGTGACACCCCAAATAGCAAGGGGAAATGGCCACAAATTGAAATGGGAGATATGCATATGTGATTAGGCAAAGCTTCTTTGCTACAAGGGTGGTGCTGCACTGGAACAGATTACATTGAAAGGCTGAGGAATCTCCATCCTTTCTGTTCGCAACACTTGATTAGACAAAACTGTTGCTGCCCTGACCTGGTGTTGGAAATAGTCTTTCTTTGGGCTAGACTGAATGGCCTCTAGAAAGACCTTCCAACCAACAGTTCTATGGCTATGACTTTCCAAGGCAATCTGTCAAAGGAAGATGACCAGACTGCAACCTACTCTGATTGAACGATCTCATGAAGCATGTTGCATTCTAGCTTTTGTATTTCAAACATGGTGGAGAATACAGAACTGACAACTAGTTACATCATTGTGGGGAACACTTCATTGCATGAGATAAGTTTGTAATTTTAGAACCACAAAGAGAATTTACCTTAATGCACAGCAAGGACAGAATAGTCTTGAGTTTCTCATAGAATAAGTTTCAGATACAGATTAGGTTAACATAACTTAAATGTACTTCTTTTATGCAGAATAATTGTAGTTTATACATTAAAATACATATTTTGGTTTAACCCTAGCTGGCAGCTAAGTACCATGCAGATGCTTGCTCACTCTCCCCAGGTGGGATGAGGGAGAGAATCAGAGAAGTGAGAGAACTCATGGGTTGAGATAATGACAGCTTACTAGGTAAAGCCATACACACAGCCAAAGCAAAACATGGAATTCATTTGCTACTTCCCATTGGCAGGCAGCTGTTCAGCCATTCCCAGGAAAGCAGGGTTCATTATGCATAATGGTTTCTTGGGAAGACAAATGCCATGACTCCAAATGTCCTCCCCTTCCTCTTTCTTTCCCCCAGCTGTTATTGCTAGGAATGACACCATATGGTATGGGATATCTGTCAGTTTGGGTCAGCTGTCCTGGTTCTGTTCCCTCCCAGCTCCTTGGGCACCCCCAGCCTCCTCACTGGCATGGCAGCACAAGTAGAAAAGTCCTTGGCTCTGTGTAAGCACAGAAACAGCTGAAAACATACCTGTGTTATCACTGGTATTTTCATCAGGAATCCAAAACACATTATACGAGCCTCTATGAAGAAGATTAACTCTAACCCAGCTGAAACCATGACAATACTTAAACGTATAAAGTTATGAATTTCAGTAGCATTTCAAAGCCTAGGGTAGAACTTGAGTATGTATACTACTTAGCTTTTCTCTCTTAAAACTTCCTTCCTGTCCCCAAACTAAACATTAACAAGGTTAGAGGTCAAGATAGAATTCTAAATGAAGATCAGGGGAGAGTCAAGAGGTATTTATAAAATTTTAAAAAGCAAGTTTCCATTTGTAGCCAAAGAATTGAAAAATTACATTGCTGTTATCTCAGTTCAGTTCTAACATTTGGTGTGACAAGGCTCTTAAGAAGTTTCCCTACGCCTGATTCCAAGCCAAATTTTGATACACAACATTTGCTATAAATGAAATCCACCATGCATATTTCTATTCCTATGTCCTTGGAAGTGCTTGTTAGCTTGAGAAATCTCAGTGTTGTCTGAAGGAAATGGATTTGATTTCTCTTTAAAATAACATGAAGCATATGGTACCTGAATCATCTGTCCTGAACTGCCAGGTGTGTTGTCTTTTTCTTAATGGACTGAAGTCTTTCCAGAATGTCCCAAATCAACATAATATTGAAATAGCTTGGCACATGAATTTACAAATACTCAGATGTGTCCCTGTTGAGACATGTCCCTAATGGTTTCACATAGGAGGCATCTGTCAGCTATCAAGTTATTATGACTAAAAGTTGGAATATATTTTACCATCTACTGTGTCCATTGTTTACATTTAGCATGTGAATGGAACAATCTAATTCAGTAAGAAAAAGCACTCTCCTTTAAAGGAATCTGTCAAGCTTAATGTGACAGATGTGCAAAAAGGCATAAAACAATATCTGGAGAGTGACATTTTTAAAGATTACAAAAATGTTCATAAGAAATACATACAAATCTCTCTAAATGAATGTTTGGGAGCTGCTGGTGTTTCATCTGACAAAATAATTGCTTTTCATGCTGGAGAAATATAATATATATATATATATTTAAAACAGTTGCTGGACAGAGCTCTAGAGAGCTCTCTCAATGTGCAAAAATGTGTTGAAGTCAAAATGATTACTTCACCTCTTGAGAAAAGAGTCAGCCTCTAGTGATGCCTTATTCTGCCATATTTCAGGGAACAGAGTGGGGAAAAGCTCAGGGCACTGAGCTTGGAATGTTGGAAACTGTACAGGCACAATGTTGGAAATTGTAGAAGGTATAATAAAAATAATGAAGAAATCATTTTTGTCTCAGTCATGTTGAAGGTGGTATTCCAAAGGCAAAGCCAATTTGTCATAGTATTGCTGAATAAATTCCAAGCGTTCATATTAATAATGTACATGTGGCTACTAATACTGAAAAGGAGAAAGGAAGAATATATGAAAATATAGGAAAACTGAGAAGGATCCTCAGAGAGGAAAGAGAATATTCTGAAATTGAATCCGTTCTTGAAACAGTTGCTGAGATTTTCAGGAACAAGTTATCCTGAAACAAACAAACAAACAAACAAAGCCATTAAAGCAAGCTAAAGACAGCTGCGAGGCAATGAAGGGAGACATTACAAATAAAATAGTTTGAATAAATGTCTTGGTGTTAACAAAATAGCAACACTACGATTGTACAATACAGTATTTAGATTAACATACATAGTATACAAATTTCAAATGATACCTGATTAACATTTACTGAATGGTAGTAAATTCTTCTGTAGTTAAAGCAAAAATCAATGTATTGCCAGTTTACCAAGCTGCCGCTGCTTTTTATTTTTCTTTTTTTCTTTTTTTCTTTTTTCCCTTTGTGAGAAACATCTCGAATAATTTTCTTCAGACAGGATCTTCTATGAAGCTATTTTATTCGCGATTGCAATGGCGGGCGTCCTGTCAATCAGGAGCACGTTTTAGTAAACAAATCATAACCTTTTATTCCCTATTACTTGACACCTGATCACCTCCCCTGTTTCCTTATTGGCTGAGTACTACAGGTTCACAAGCTACTCGACGCTCCTCTATACCATATATGTACAATTTTTCTTTTTTTTTTTTTTTTTCAACCCTTTAATTTCTCCTTTCTTATGTTTTAAGAACTTGTGATCTTTGTTTTACCGTTCTCACACTGCTCATCCTGTTTTTCTCAAGCTTCTGCCTTATTTTGGAACAGTGAGGCCTTCTACTATCCACTTATCTACTTAGCATTTCTCCTTATTATGACTACACAACTACCTTGGAATACAGAAAATTAGTTCTCTACTGCAAAAACACAACTTAGTTTCTCACACTTTCAATCCTCTACTTAGACTTTAATGAAGTCTATCCTTTTACATATATGTCTACAAAGTGGTAATTTGTAAATGGTTTGTAACAGTTATGGAATCTGAATAGGCTGGCTGGATAGGCCAAGGCCAACTCTATGAAGTTCAGCAAGGCTAAGTGCCAGGTCCTGCACCTGGGGCACAACAACACCATGCAATGCTGCAGACTGGGGGAAGAGTGGCTGGAAGGCTGCCTGGCCGAAAGGAATCTAGGGGTATTTGTTGGTAGCCTGCTGAACGTGAGCCAGCAGTATGCTCAGGTGGCCAAGAAGGCCAACAGCATCCTAGCTTGTATCAGGAATAGTGTGGCCAGCAAGACTAGGAAAGTGATTGTCCCTCTGTATTCATCTCTGGTGAAGCTGCATTTCAAATACTGTGTTCAGTTTTGGGCCCCTCACTACAAGAAGGTCATTAAGGTGCTGAAGTGTGTGTCCACGGAAGGGCAACAAAGCTGGTGAAGGGTTTAGAGAACAAGTCTTACGAGGAGCAATAAGGCTCAGGGGAGACCTTATTGTACTTTACAATTACCTAAAAGGAGACTGTAGAGAGGTGGGAATCAGGCTCTTCTCCCAAGCACCAGGTGAAAAGACAAGGGGAAATGGCCTCAAGTTGCACCAGAGGAGGCTTAGGTTGGATATTAGGAGAAATTTCTTCACTGAAAGAATTGTGAGGCATTGTAATAGGCTTCCCAGGGAAGTGATTGAGTCACCATCCCTGGAGGTCTTCAAGAAACATGTAGATGTAGAACTTAGTAGCATGGTTTATTGATGGACGTGTCAGTACTAGGTTAAAAGTTGTACTTGATGATCTTAGAGGTCTTTTCTGATCTGAATGATTCTATGAAATTCATAATCTGATATTCTGACTGATGCATGTTTGGAACTGGCAATTCTACAGCTACTATACATTGTAAACACTATACCTGTCCACTATCCCAAGACAGTTGTACTGGACTGGATGCTTTGAGAAGAGAGACTGGATGCATTTGAGATCCATGAACATTCTCCAATGATATGAATAGATAACTTGTGAGAGAAACATTGTTTTGTTTATAAGTACACATAAGTCACAAACATGTACCTCTTAAAATGGGTTATAAGGATGTTGATCTCCTTAAAAGAAAGTAGCACAACGTAAAAGAAAGTCAGACACAACATAAATATTGAGAAAAACAAAAATATTCCCTTTTCTCAAACAAAAAGAAACAAATTCCTTCAGAGAGAGATGCTGGAGGTGTTCACATTCTGAGAGGTAGAAAGTTGTTCTGAGTTGTAAGGTTAGTGAGCATGACTGTAGGTGAACACTAGCTAGCAGATATGTTCTGATGCCTTTTGAAAAATAAACATAATTCCTTATATTGAACTGGTGCCTAGGCATCTTGGTTAGAAGTCTTTAATGACATTTCTTTAGGGGATGGACAGTACTTTAAATATTACTGGAGGAAAGTTTTTATTTACCTGATTTCTGTGACTGTCAAAGATCTGTGTGGCTGTCTGACAGACAGGCAAGGTCAAATCCGTGACACCTGTTAAAGAAAGTGGACAAATACTTCTCAGAAATCATTAATTCCTAACATGGAGAAGAAGACTAAAGTAAGAATGAAAGACTCTTGATATTTTAAGATGAGGTGCCAAACAATTGTTCTTTCTCAAACCATAATAAACTCAGCAACTGTCTCCAGAGAGAAAAACTATATCAGATACACTTTGCATCATATTTAAACATTCAAAAACTAAATTTAGAAACAACTTTTAACTGAACTAAAAGTATGTCAGACATATCAATTATGCCATCATCACTGTGTATTTCACAGTTTTATTACTCACGTCTGTGTAAGACACGCAGTAATAAGAAACCTGAAGATGTTTAGAAGCCCTGTGTAATACAAAATTTATTTCATGTCCTCCACATCATAGAGCACAGAGTGTTCCATTCTTCAGAATTACACCCAGAAAGCAATACTGTGGATAACTCTGTTTTTTCATAATATTCAATAGGTAGTGCCTATTTTCATTGCGAGTAAGCATAGGTATCATTTATTTGTGTGCTTTTTTTCTGTTCTATTTCTATTAGTACATGGACACATCACTGGATAACAGGGAACAGATAACTGCATCAAGAAAAAAATATAAATTGATTTGACCACATCAAAGTTCATTTCCATTTAGTAGCTGTCTGTTGTTGTTTAGAATTGCAGTCAGCTAACCAGCATATGCAGAGAAGAAATCAGGAAGGCCAAAGCCCAGCACGAGCTCAACCTGGCCACTATGGCCAAGGATAACAAAAAATGTTTTTATAAATGTATTAATGGCAAGAGAAGGGCGAAAGAGAATCTCCTTTCTTTACTGGATGCAGGGGGGAACATGACTACTAAGGATAAGGAATGCCTTAATGCCTTCTTTGTATCTGTCTTTACAAGCCAGACCACTTATTCTCAGGGTACTCATCCTCCCGACATGAAAGTCTGGAATGAGGAGCAGAAGAAAACCCCACAGTTCATTCAGGTGGAAACATTTAGAGACCTGCTGCTCCACCTGGACTGTCACAAGTCCATGGGGCCAGATGGGATCCACATGAGGGTGCGGAGGAACTTGGCGGATGTGATTGCTGGGCCACTTTCCATCACCCATCAGTGGTCATGGTCATCCGGAGAGGTCCCGGTTGACTGGAGACTTGCTACTGTGATGCCCATCTATAAGAAGGGCTGTAAGGACAACCCAGGGAACCACAGGCCTGTCAGCCTGACCTTGGTGTCAGGAAAGGGGTTGGAACAGGTCATCTTGAATGCAATCACACAATGTATGCGGGACCACCAGGGGATCAGGCCCAGTCAGCATGGGTGCATGAAAGGAGGGTCCTGCCTGACCAACCTCATCTTCTTCTATAACCAGGTGACCTGCCTGATGGATGAGGGAAAGCCTGTTGACATAGTCTACCTAGATTTCAGCAAGGCCTTTGACATGGTCTCCCATAGTATTCTCCCGGAGAAGCTGGCAGCCCATGGCTTGGACAGATACACTCTTTGCGGGGTTAAAAAGTGGCTGGACAGCTGGGCCCAGAGAGTGGTGGTGAACAGAGTGAAATCCAGCTGGTGAACCAGTGGTGTTCCCGAGGGGTTGGTGTTGGGGCCCATCCTTTTTAATATCTTTATTGATGACTTGGATGAGGAAAATGAGTTCACCCTCAGTAATTCTGCAGATGACACCAAGCTGGGGGGAAGTGTCAATCTGCTGAAGGATAGGAAGGCCCTGCAGAGGGACCTGGACAGGATGGGTCAATGGGCAGAGACCAGTGGGATGAAGTTCAACATGGCTAAGTGCCGGGTCCTGCACTTTGGCCACAACAACCCCATGCAACGCTACAGGCTTGGGAGAGAGTGTCTTGAAAGCTGTGCAGAGGAAAAGGATCTGGGGGTGCTAATCAGTGCTCACCTGAACATGAGCTGGCAGTTTGCCCAGGTGGCCAAGAAGGCATCCTGGCTTTTATCAGGGATAGTGTAGGCAGCAGGACCAGGAGGGTGATTGTTTCCCTGTACTCAAATCTGATGAGGCCTCTCCTCAAGTACTGTGTTCAGTTTTGGGCCCCTCACTACAAGAAGGACATTGAGGCCCCGGAATGTGTCTAGAGAACGGCTACGAAGCTGGTGAAGGGTCCAGAATTCATGTCCTATGAGGAGAGGCTGAGGGAACTGCGGTTTAGTCTGGAGAAGAGGAGGCTCAGGGGAGACCTTATTTCTCTCTACAACTACCTGAAATAAAGTGGTGGGGAGCTGGGGATCAGCCTCTTCTCGCAGGTAACTAGTGATAGGACTAGAGGGAATGGCCTCAAGTTGCACGAAGGGAAGGTTTAGGTTAGAAATTAGGAGACATTTCTTCTCAGAAAGAGTAGTCAGGCATTGGAACGGGTTGCCCAGGGAGATGTTGGAGTCACTGTCCCTGGGGGTGTTTAAGGAAAGGTTTGACCTGGTGCTTAGGGACATGGTTTAGTGGATGACTATGGTAGTAGGGTGATGGTTGGACCAGATGATCTTGAAGGTCTTTTCCAACCTTCTCAGCCAAAACAATGGCAATACTTCTATGACAATACTGTGACAATAAAAACTGTTATCTTGATTAGCTTGACAGTCTGGTGAGTCCTGACTGTACTTTTCTCTGTCCAGTTCAAATTCCAGTTAAGTACTAACTATACTCTGAAGAGCACATAATATTTACAATATTAATGAGGATTCCTTCATTGTGCCTGAATAATCAGAAATGGTACAGCACTCTTCCAGCTCTTGCTTTAGCAGCTATCACAAAAATGTCTACAAAGTGCAACAATGTCAGTACAAGAGGGGCAAAATAAGAGTTGCAGTTCATCTTTTATTGCTGTAGTTAGGGCACTGTAGCAATCTGGGAAACAGGCTATTCAAATTCAAGCTGCTTTCATCGTGTTATCTTTCTACCTCCCATTCATTCTTGTTTCATAATTCCTGCTCAGTTTTATGATGTCATCTTAACCAGTTAAATATTTTCACTTGTGCTATTAGCCTTTCTACTTCTGACCAGTTCACTAAATGCCTAACTACTCCAGATCTGGATCTTACACATAGTGTGATGTACTTCATCTCTTTCCATTTCCCCTCAAAGGCCTTGCACACTGGGGTGACTAGAAACAAGATCTCAGCTGGGGAGATGTTTTAGTGCTCCCCTTTTCTTCCTTAGTAATTCTCAGGGTGTTTCTACAGCACACTGTGACTCTAACAGCACCTGTACTGCAGGTCATGGTTTTCCCTGGGCACCTGGAGGATGTCCTGGTGCTGCCAAGAAATACAATACCAGTGTCACAGCACAACAGGGGAGAGATGACGGTAGGTCCTCAACATCTATCCTCTTCCAACTGAGGAAGCCTGCAGTAAATTCAAATATATTAAATTACCAGTTGAAAGATTTTTTTTCCTCCTCTTTATTCAGCTACTTTTGGCTTTTATGTTACGTTAATCCTTGTAGCAGTACTACTTACCAGCACCAAAATGTAGAGGAACATATGTTGTGTGAAATATGGTGCATAAAATTAGGTTATAGTTGTCTAGCCTATACTCAAAAAATACTTTATTGCTATCTCATAGGTAAGGGACTTGTTTGAATTATCTGATTACTGGTTTAATATTTTACTATCAGAGCACATTTTTCATCTCAAAAGCCAGGATTACTTAAAATGTAGAAGCTTACCAGTGTATTTAAACATTCAGCAAAAACAAACTTGTCATCTGTTTTAAGCTAGTGCCATGTCCTAACAGATGTCCTAAGAGTGTGAAGTATAACTAAAAGTCTGTCATTTGTTCTTTAACTGACACTACAAGCAAGAAATAAGATTCATGCACTGATCAGATCTAAGGTTCTGTGCAGCCATCACCAGAGAAAATCAAAAGCCAGATGAGCAGCAGAGACACAGAAGTGCAAAAACAGTATTTGAAATTGATTACAATGAAATCTGTAACAAATCAGAGGAATGAGAAACAACCGTGTCCTAGCTTTCAAAACAGACAAAATTTATAAATAGAACTCCAAGCCGGTCACTTGTTTGCATTCTCTTTTTTTTTTTTTTTTTCCCTTTAGAAAAGCAACTAAATCCTGAAAAAAATATTTTATTTCCTTCAAGGGTCTGAGAAAAGGATGAGACAATTAAAATGCCAGAAAGGAAAGCATAAAGATTTTTGAGCAAAGAGAACTAGTAGCAATGTTTCAAAACTGATTCCTATATTAAAGGAGCTCATTGAAATCTTGTCTTTAATGGGCTTTGCAAATGCTTTCTTAAAGAATTGAAAGCCATAGAAATCAAATTGGTAGAATCACATGAGAAAAACAGGAAATAAAAGAATGTTGCTAATACACCATTAAAGTTACACAAGAGTAGCTGCTTAAAATCAGGAAATCCCAATGTAAGGAAGCAGCAACCTTAGTTCAGTGAGCATGATATCTTCAGTTTTTCATATTTCAGTCATATCACCCTGATTAGATTGAAGAAAGTGAAATAAGTCTGACATATACATATAGTCCTTACATATAAGGACATATAATATAGTCCTTAAATCACTATGAACTTACAAAAATTGCAAAAAACAAAGTATTCACTCATTCCCAAAATTTGTTTCCTAGAGGGAATGTTAAAGCACAAAAAATTATATATAGCCATGCTTTGGTATATTAGAAGACAATTTATGATAATCTCGAACTGCATTTATGACAATATGAATGTCTGAGAGTATTCCTTACACTGCTAGGTGTCCTTGAAAATAGAACCTGCTGGCTACCTTGCTTCCTTACTGTTTGGTGAATCATAAGAAAAATATTCTCTATTTTTATCCTTTTCTGCAGAAATCTATGCACTCTGAGGATTGTAACCTGCATTCACATGACACAGATGGAAGAAATTTCTTTTTCCAGTATTTTCTTCTTTTTAACATGATATTTTCCTCTAATAAACAGGAAACAAAAAGCTCCAGTTCCTTCTTTCTTGCCATTAACATAGGAATGTATACAGCAATATACTTCTTTCTCTTTTTGTCTGTTTGCCTTTCTGCATTCCCCCCTTTCCTCTCTCATATTTACATCCTTTACCCAGTGGCTGACTGGAAGCCAGTGAGTAATATAAAATGAGCAGTAATCAAGGTTATCTTATGATAACTGTTAGAAACATTATATCTTTCATCATTACAGTGGCACCAAGAATAGAAAAATGATGTAAAATAAAGGTTTCTGAAACACCTTAATTGTAAATATATATATACATATATATAAGTTAACTATATTTTATAGTTTTCCAGCTTCTGTAAACCACAACGTTCTTCTGAAGGCTAACTCTGAGTTATGATACTTTTCAGCTTTTTATCACTTTCTTGGATCATTTTGTCTGGGTTTACTACTGCTTCTCAGCATTGCATCATTCTATCTGCTCATTCTGCTCCAGAATGGGACTGGGATGTTTCTGAAGAAAGTAAGGATATTAAAAAGATATTTTTATGTGATGTGGGCCAGCTCTAGGTTGTAGACTGGAGTGTGTTGTATGTGTGCATGTGTATGCATATAAGTTTGGAGAGGCACAACTGGCACATCAGCTCATATCTTTGCTTCTCATAAGCTATATGCACATGTAGTCAGGATGCAATCCTCTGGAAACAGGACAGTTTAACTTTTCTTTTACTTAAAATTCCCACATGCGTACACACAGACTTTGAAAAAAAAACAAAAACCAAAAAAAAAAAAACAACCAAGCAATTGCCAGTAGTAGGAATTATAAGCTTTATTTGTTGCCACTTTGCAAAGAATTATCAGTGCCATTAACTTACTAAACATTATTATTTTCACTGAACATTATAGATTTTTACTTCATACTAAACAAAAACATTGTACTGCCTGCTTTGTGATGTTGTGCCAGCCAGGCCGCACCAATTGCTCATCTCATAGATTCCTCTTCAGAAATTTCAGCTGCTTTAGAAGCATGGTGCACTAGATTGCCATACCCTGATGACATAGCTCATCAGTAGGAAAACCTTCCTAGGAAAGCATAATTGTCAGTCCTCTATATTTGTCATCAAAATTAATCTGGTAGAGAAGAATCCATATTCTTTCCTTCAGGGCTCTGCATGAGAATCACATATATATATATATATACACATGTATATACATATATATATATATATATATATCACCCCTACCTTTAAGCCTTCATGTTTCTGCAGAAGACCTGAAAACCTAGCTTCTTGCTAGCACTCAGTGAAACAACAGTGTTTTTTCTAGTCAAGAAACAGCACTCCATTTTATAATGTGTTGTTATGTCTGTCATCTCGCTTCTAAAGCTGTAAGAATATTGCTAGAAGTTCAGATTTTTTGTCCTTGGGAATCTATCCTCATAACGCTTTTCTTCTTTGGAAATTGCTATGATGTATGTTGTTCATCACACAAACAAAATTTCTCATGTTTTTTCCTGTTTGAATGGTCTGTTAGTAAGGTATCAAACTTTATTCTTCAGCATATTTCCACCTATGTCTTTTTCTGAAACACTGAAGTTTACACTGCATTTCAAGCTCAGATGCAGTTGAACACAGTGACGGTAACCACCTACACTTAAAGCCAGCTGGAAGACAGCCACTTCCAAATCAGAAATGATGTAGATACACTAGATAATGTCAAATCTGAGCTAATAAGCTGCAATGAGAAACAATGTGCATTAGCTAAGGTTCATTGTCTGACACACACAGCTTCCAGGCAGGTTAGTAAACTGGCAGAGCAAATTCACATCTGCTTGCAAAAACTCTGCATAGACATATCTTTCATTAGAGCAGATAATAGAGGTGCCATTACATGAGACTAGATTAGACATGAGGTCCTATTCCCCACTGTGGCTGTCCCTTCACACAGAGCCCGATCCAGTGGGAATACAGCCAACACTGAATCCTGTTGGCTTCAGCTTGTATTTTCTAGTTCATTAAGCTTGTCTCATTATTCTTCTCTCTTACAATACCATCCTGTTCAAAAAATTCATTGAGATGTGCCATGTAACAGAACTTCTGTTTTACTTCAGAAACAAGGGTCTTTTTATAAAGTTTCCATTTTTGGAATTGGGCTTCTGTAAGGAAGCATAATTTTCTTGGCATTGGTTGTGAATATTAAATTAAGCAAATGTGTTCATCAATCAATAAATAGCAGATTACATGGCTGACATTTCATATATTTTTCTTTTAACATTATGAAATTGCTGTTGCTGTTTCATAAAGCCTAGGTCAAGTTCACACATTTGTAATGCTTCCAACTTGTTTGAGCAGGTGTGCTTGTGTCTCTGCTGGGTAGTTTGGCAAACTACCTCACATTTGTAAATTTGCAACAGATGTCCTAGCTTTGAAGCATATGTATTACATAGTCTATAGACTGCATGAAATACACTTACCAGGACATGACAAATTTATGAACTGACTTGCTGAAGTTTTGACTACTGTAAAATCTATTATTGCTTATGTACTTTTGGACATTATGTTGTATCCAGATTTTAAAAGACAAAAACACTGCTGTGCTTTTTGATGTTGTTATTTTCCTTTTTCCACAGGATAAGTAGGTATATTTATTTAGTATATTTAATTTAATATATTTGCTAAAAATTGCAGCAGACATCTGAACCCAAATTGATCTTCATGGGAGCTAATTGGATGATTCTAGTAAAACAGAAGTACAACTTACTTTCTTCCTTTTGCTTGAACTGACTAGGAAACTACTCTGTCAGGGTAAGTCTGAAAATATCAGATTTTTTTTCCATTTAATTTCTATATATTTTGTAAATGATTTGTGTCCTTGTTCTGCCATCATCTAGTTAAGACTGGACACAATGCCAAAAACCTACAAACAGTTCTCACAGTATTTGATGCGCAGATTTTGAGACACGGAAGATTTTAATAGTCCGGCTGGATCCCAGAGTCTATTCACTCTCTCTCATTATTTTTTTTAATTATTTTTTTTTTGTTCATTTAAACTGAATTGCAAAAGCTTTTGAGATTTTCTAAACACTAGTTTAATCCACATTTTGTGTTTTGTCGTACTGCGTGGACTGTGACTATACAATATATTTGAGCCACAGATGGAATAATTAAATATCTCATAAAACGGTTAGTACTAAAGGCTAAATAATGAGGTTCTGGAATTTGTCTTAATTTTCAAAAGACTGATGAACTATGCAATTAACAGCTGCATATATCGACTCCTAATAAAAATGCAATATAATGTTATATAATATGATTAAAATATGTTTTAATCCATACACGTTTGGATTTACTTTACATTCAGAAAGTTTAATGCAGTTTTCAATATAACTTTAGAATGCAACCTTAGTACATGTTAAGCCTCCTCCCAAAACCTAGTCCCTCACCCCTTATTCAAAATAAATATTTATTGATCAATATTAAAAAGAGATAAATTGTTTATGCATTAAATGCATTTCTTCCATCTTATTCAGTGAGCATATCAGATCTGGATAGACCTCAATTTCATAAAATGTCAATTTTTCACTGTCAAAATTCAATTTACTGGTAAATGGACAAAACATTTAGAAACAAGCTGCTCTTATCTATTCTTACAACAGTGCTCCCAACTCAATAATTGGATTTTATCATTGCTTATCAGTGTACGAGGGGAAAAAAATACTTCGAGAAAAAAAAAGAAAATAAGAACTATTATATACTTCAGACTAGGACATTATCACACGCATTTCAACTCCAACCAACTTATATGCATTGCTGATTGTTTAGCAAATAGTGAGGCACTTTCAAATGCATTAAGTCAGTGAGGGCAGTGATATGTTCCATATACCTTACCAGGGAGCTTTTGGTAAAAATACACAAGTTACTGCCAGACATCCTCAGGTACAAAAGCATAGGAGGTTGTTGTTTAACGGGACTCCTCTTCCCCATTAACAGCTTTTCCCTGGGCCCCAGGAAGGTTATTTTTGTCTGGCCAAGTGTGGCCATCTCCCAGGATGTTTCAAGCTGAGCATGACATCTCTGCTGTTCACACCCCTAGTGCCAGGTACATCTCCTGCATCTAGCCAGCAAAACTTTTCCCACAGCTAATGTTGATTTTGTTCATCAGCAGTGGGTCTGCTTAACAGATTTCACCTCTCCAGCTTCTGACAGATGATAGATGAAGCTGGCAATACTTATATCACATAACATCTGGTTTATGAACTGTTGAATTTCAGATTTCCAATTCAGAAGTTACGTCTGATTATGAGAGGAAACCTAAGAAAAAGGACTAAATCAAAGTTTGTTAATTGCCCATTACTCTGCCTACAAATCCCAGTTACAGTATATTCACTTTCCTGTAAACTAATGATAATCTGTGGTGAAGAGGTGCCATGAAATGGTATTTGTGGATAACTAAAATGTAAAAGATTTTTACTTTTGTTAACAACAATAACAAAAAGTCATTGTCACCCTTTACATATAGGGAAAGAAATGCTCGTAGATGAGCTTCAGTTGAAAATAAGGAATAATGTTTAATGTGTCATTACTAAAAGATTATGCTAACTCCCTTTGAAATCATCAGTGAGGCAGAAGCTATTTATTTTTCCAAAATGATTTGATAATGTCTATCCCATTGCAGACACATTTTTTTTTTCCCCTGTTAATATGATTTTATCAAATGCTTCTGCGGCTCCTTGAATGAAGGTTATCTTAGACATGTTCCAGAAACATTGTCAGTGTTGGAAAAATCTTTCCAGTAACAAAGCAGAATGTTTCCCTGGAATTTTACAATAGTGCCATTAGTAAGAGACTAGTGCAATTAGTAAGAGACTAGAAAACTATATTAACCCAGACAAAGCCGTAGGATTACAGCTTGTATGGAATTATTTGATGCATAAAAATTTTTATTTACTCTAAAAAGGTACCATTAAATGTGCAATTCAAAGACCTGAATAAAGCACTTAACAAATTTAAAATCTGCTTCAAGCCTACAAAATAATCCCTGTGTATTTTCTGTAAGAGCGTAGATGTTTTAGCTATTTTCCTATTACTGATTTATTTGAGGAATTAAGTGTGGATTTTAATTTACTGACATATCCTTATACCCTATGAAATTTACATTCTGAAGATATATATGCATATGTATAAAATATAAGTAATATGTATAAAATATAAGTATTCCCAGGTACAGAAGAACTGTATAATATTTTGGGGAAAATTCTCAAGTGTGGAAAAAATCCAGATGAGAGTGACTGTGCTCATCAAGAGGTCAGTAGAGAGATTCCTGTTGCCCTGTATAAGTCTAGATATGACCTTAACAGAATCATAGAATCATAGAATCATAGAATATCCCGAGTTGGAAGGGACCCATAAGGATCATCAAGTCCAACTCCTGGCATCGCACAGGTCTGCTCAAAAGTTTAGACCATGTGACTAAGTGCACAGTCCAATCTCTTCTTAAATTCAGACAGGCTTGGTGCAGTGACTACTTCACTGGGGAGCCTGTTCCAGTGTGCGACCACCCTCTCGGTGAAGAACCTCTTCCCGATGTCCAGCCTAAACTTCCCCTGCCTCAGCTTCACACCGTTCCCGTGGGTCCTGTCACTGGTGATAACAGAGAATAGGTCATCTGCCTCTCCACTCCCCCTCGCGAGGAAGTTGTAGACTGCGATGAGGTTCAGACTTCTCCAGTCTGAACAGGCCCAGTGACCTCAGCCGCTCCTCATACGTCTTCCCCTCTAGGCCCTTCACCATCTTCGTTGCCCTCCTCTGGACACTCTCCAACAGTTTAATGTCCTTTTTGTACTGTGGTGCCCAGAACTGCACACAGTACTCGAGGTGAGGCCGCACCAGTGCAGAGTAGAGCGGGACAATCACTTCCCTCGACCGACTAGCAATGCCGTGCTTGATGCACCCCAGGATGCGGTTGGCCCTCCTGGCTGCCAGGGCACACTGCTGGCTCATATTCAACTTGCTGTCAACCACAACCCCCAGATTCCTCTCCGCAGGGCTGCTCTCCAGCATCTCATCACCCTGTCTGTACGTATAGCCAGGGTTGCCCCGTCCCAGGTGCAGGACCTGGCACTTGCCTTTGTTAAACTTCATGGGGTTGGTGATCGCCCAGCTCTCCAATCTGTCCAGATCTCTCTGCAAGGCCTTTCCACCCTCATCCGAGTCCACAACTCCTCCAAGTTTAGTGTCGTCGGCAAATTTGCTCAGAACACCTTCTAGTCCTACATCCAAATCATTTATAAAAACATTGAAGAGGACTGGCCCTAAAATGGAGCCTTGAGGGACCCCACTAGTGACCACCCGCCAGCCAGATGTGGCCCCATTTACCACAACCCTTTGAGCCCTGCCTATCAGCCAATTGCTCACCCATTGTATGATGTTTTTGTTTAGCTGTATGCTGGACATTTTGTCCAGTAGGATCCTATGGGAAACCGTGTCAAAAGCCTTGCTGAAGTCCAAAAAGATCACATCAGCTGGTTTCCCTTGATCGACTAGATGGGTGATCTTATCATAAAAGGAAATCAAATTTGTTAGGCAGGACCTACCCCTCATGAACCCATGTTGGCTGGGACCAATGACTGCATTGTCCCCAGGTGCGCTTCAATAACTTCAAGGATCATCCTCTCCATAATTTTCCCAGGCACTGATGTGAGACTGACAGTCCTGTAATTGCTAGGGTCTTCTTTCTTACCCTTCTTGAAAATTGGCATAACATTTGCCAGCTTCCAGTCCAATAGATAACCTTGTACAAGGCACTGCAGAGAATAAAGGTATAACCCACTGTACATAAACTAGGTTTTGTCCACCAACACTAACATCTCTGTAAAGCAATGATGTAGCACTTCTGCACTGCAGCTTCACTGCTCAAATAAAGGAAGGTGGCAGTGACACAGGACAAATTTCATCATCTGGTAGGGACCAGAGCATGTGTGGCCTCTGTGCATGTGCGCGCACTGAATATAGATAGTGATTCCTGCTAAATCAGTGGCAAGACTCCTGCTGAGTTGCAGGTTAGACCCATAAAGCGGAAATCAAATAACTTCTGAACAGTTTGTCTGCTAATCCTCAGTGACATGTCTGAAAAAGGAGCCAGCCTCTTCCTTCTTCAGATATTGTGTGCCACAAGGGACCAGACAAATAAGTTCGCTCAAGGCCCATTAGTAATCAGCTGTGCTTAGCAATGATGTCCATGATTTCTTGCTGGTTGACCAATGCCACCGAAAGAAGTGTATTTTGGCACTGTCCCTGTGGTGCAGTGATGACAAAACTTCTGCTTTATGGCAGGATTCTATAGCAGAAAAACAAACAAACAAACAAACAAACAAAAACCAAACCCAAACAAAACAGCATATTACTCAATAGATTAATTGTGTTTGGAATGCAGATCTTAAAAGATGAAGCCTTTTATTAGCTTTTATATATTCCCACATTTTGGAACTATCCTGTTTCTAAACTGGCTGCTATAGCAACAAAGATTTCAGAAAAGCAACTACTAAGCAACTTCAAATGGGAGTTGTGCAAACCTGAATTGACTAGAATTGACTGGCTAAAATACAGTTAATTGTCAAGGTGTTATTAGTGTAAAATCAGATATCTTCAACGTAATAGTGATGAGCAGAAAGCTAAATTGTCATAACATCCATCAACAAACAATCCTCAAATAATGAAACTCCCCAACACAGCAAAACCACTGACAATATTATTGAAAATTGCCTTTCAAAATTTGTCAAGGCAGTAGCAATTTAATTTATTACAAACCAATATTTTTCAGGACGAACCAAACATTTTTTTTTCTTTCCTTCAAATAACATTTTAAAGAATGCTGCCATAAAGAGTGCAAGATTTTTAGAGCAGGTTAAGACTGGCAAGTCTGGACTGAAGATCCTGGAGTGAAGCATTCATTCTGTAACTGTTTGTTACCACTTTTAAGATCTACCTCATGTGAAAACAAATATTCTGCTTCTAGTAACCACCATATAGTTAGCTGTTTTAACTCCTAAGGGAAATCCAAAAATAACAAACACAGATTCCAAGTGAATAACAAATTAGCATAAACCTACAGAACCATCCCAAGCAAACCTAAAAGACTGTAATGATGTCTATAAATTTTGGTGTGTATGTTTAACAACATCCAATACACAGCCTAAAATATTCAAGCTTTCAGATTTTTAGTATCTAAGCTACTATGCCTGTCTATTAGTGTAATTAAGCCTTTATTATACTTTTGTCAACATGATTTAAGTATGTCTTCTTTAAAGAATGATATTAAGGGATGTGACTGAAATTAAATAAAACATTGATGCAAAGAAAATTAATAATTCATTAATAGGTGGGGGACTCCTTGAACTTTCCTTTCAGTGAGATGAACTATGCATGAAGCTTTTATGTGTCTAGATTTTTTTTTTACTCATAGTAAAATATGGCCAGGACCCATAAAATCTAAATTTAAAATGGGAGTCAAAAGATAAATACATACAGGTCTCCAAGGAAACAAAAATTGCTGATGAACACAGTAGGCTCAGAAACAATCAACTGGTTATTCAAGATATTGCAGCCGTCTTGACAAAGGAGGAGTTTTAGAAAGAATACTCACAAATATTTCCAGATACTCACAGATATTTCCATCACCAATCTTGATCTTGGAGAGATGAAAATCTAGCATGTGAATAACAACTATAATGAGATGGAGATGGATTCAGTTGTTATAGACTTAAAAGCATACTTTAACAAAGAGCTTAAAATAATATCAAGTTTATATTTGTTATAGGTTAAGAGCTCAGAAATGAGCTGTTACCGAAGCTATCTTGTTGAGATTTAATAACTCATAGCTTGTCAGATTGTTAGATGGTAGTCTAAAGTGTTTTGAATATGAAAACAAACATATTATGTTTGGCAAACTAGAATAAAAAATCAAACCAAGGTTAATATGGTCAAGGTGACATGCTAGGATAATCAATAGCCATGACATTGATGTAATGTAACACCATGTGCCAATGTTTCCAGTGCCTTCTTTTGAAATCTTACCAAAGGTTTCTTATTAGAAGGGTTTCTCATCATTTAACACTGTTAATATCCGGTGATTCTAACTTGGCCAAAGTGCAGAGTATTTCAATGTTCTCTGTAATAACGTGTATTTCTGACAAGTACATTAAATTTTTGTATTGCTGACCTTTCCGCTAATCTTAAATTTATACAAAATGGCTTCAACAACAACAACAACAACAACAAGGAATTTAAATTAAGTCTTGAACATTAAAAAGGCTCTTATTTTCCTGCATCTTGCAGGAAGAATAGGTTTCTCTATACTTTCTAATGAAATGGCCAATTTTCATGTATGCATATATACTTAATAACCCAGAATGAAAATATGAACTAAAATTTTAATGAAAAACAAAATATCAACAACAAAACCCACCAAATTTCCAAATGAGCACTTGAACAACTGATATACAAATGCTATAACCATTCTACAACAGATACATAATGAAATTCAACATTTGTTTTCCAAAATAGAATTAATTGCAATAGTAAAGAATAAACATCAAGAATGCATTGCAAAATATGCTTTGATTATGAAAATAGTGCAAGGGAAAATACGTCTCATATAAAGAAAAACATATTAATAAACACCAAATATTGGCCTTGACACATTTTTCAAATGCTACTCAGAAATGGCTCCTGCAAATGAATGTGAGACCTGTGTTCTTGGATTCCAGGATTCCTGCTATTGCTGTGGTACTATGCTTCAGCTACTGGTGCTGGAAATTCTCTGGCAGAGAAAACTTAATACTTTATGACTCTGTTAATTCACTTATCTTTCTGTTAAGAATTACAAATTAAAGTACCTTATATAAGATATAAAATAATCTCTCAATAGCAGCGTAATAATAATTTTGTGTAAGTTTTGTGCATAAATTTGCATGTGAGAATTCCATAACAGGACATAACTGTATGAAAACATTAAATGACAAAATTACCAGATAGTC
Organism: Cygnus atratus; assembly: GCF_013377495.2. Taxonomy (NCBI): domain Eukaryota; kingdom Metazoa; phylum Chordata; class Aves; order Anseriformes; family Anatidae; genus Cygnus; species Cygnus atratus. Next base: position 107,384,054 of record NC_066362.1, read on the forward strand.
CTAAAACAGTGCTACCAGATAGTCCTAAACCAATACCATCTCCTATTTAAAAATGCTGTTTTTCTGTAAGGGTCGCTGTTGTCTTTAGCCCCAAGGGTATTCAGTGTTTGCTGCCAATGGGCTTTTGAAAAAAAAAAGAACAGAATATGTATATTGTGTCAGTGGCACTGAATTTCTTGAAAATTCCCAAGACATTTTTTTTCTAATAATGAGGATCTCAAAGATTTGTTCAGTTAGTGACATGCCAAGAATGACATATCTAAAGAACTTTTAAAACAAGAAGTAAGACAATTTCTCATTCTACAGTCTATTTACAAGCAGTGTGAGTATCAGAAGGAAAGGATGCAAATGGACAAAATTATTTACCAAACTGTCAGCTTATATCACCTGTTTAAACACTTCCATACATGTTCAGTTACACGAAGAAATGTTTGCAGAGAAAAAAACTCTAAGCAAATAACTACAAAAACAACAACAACAACAACAACAAACCACCAACAAATGAAAAACAAACACCTCCATTACAGATTTAGTGTGTAAGAGACTTTCCTCTACAAAAGTCTACGTACATACATATATGTATTTTATACCATTACAGTACAACACTGTTGATTCAGGCTTGCTGAGGCAACCTCAGCTTCCTCATAGATCCTCAGGCTTCCTCATAGATCCACTCCTAGTGCAATACAGTTTTTATGATCACAAATATTTGGATAGTGTCTTACACTTACATGGCATCTAGCTACCAAGTACTGAAGTTGCATTCCCAAAGAATTGCCCTTTGTAGCTTTTACTGCCTTTAGGTTGAGATTTGATTGCACCAGCAGGAGCAACAACAGAACTTCAAACTGTAATCATATTTTTCAGCAGTGTGTATCACTTATTAACTTTTATTTGATTTCCCTCTGGCACCCACAGCTCCAACAAATGTTATCATCTTGTTCAACTTTGTCAAGATCACAAACCTGGCAATAAGTGCTGTAGCTGATATTCTCAACAAATAAACAAACCACTGAACTGTGCTGAAGCTGTTCAGGTTCTGCAAGTGTCCTGCATCAGAATGCAAACCTCAGAGACTAGAATGAGTGAAAGTACCCATCTTTTTGATTGTGAGCCACTCAAAGATAAAAAAATCTTTAACTGTGAGTTGTAACACAATTTGCATCTATATCACATTTCGTGCTGCACATGACAAAAGTATTCCTTTCTCATAGGCTGACAAGAGGCTTTATTTGTTATCTTCTAGTTGGGGGTGGGAACTTGCTCATTCCATTCTGTTTTGAAGAAGAAATATATGAGCTTCTATTAATGTAATTATATTGGCTTGGAAGTCTTTCTTTTCTTCTTGGGTAATGTCCAAAATATATTAATTACCTGCTTTTTCTTTTTCTCATTAGTGTACAGGGATGAAAGAAATATTGATAACCAAGAGAGACAGATAAGATTTGCAAATGAAACTAATATTGTATTAACTAAGTTTCTGGACTGACAATATAAAATTAAAATTAGCCTGACTCTCAGGTGATAAACATTTTTCAGACTGAATCACATAAAAAATCAAACTATTTTTAGAAATATTGGCCTTCCAAGTATATTGAGTGAATCAACAAATACGTTACTGAATTAATTGGGCTTGTTTTTCTACTCAGAGAATGCCTCAGAAAAGTTTTCTGCTTCATTGAAGTTTCTCTATTTGTTAAATTTATCCTTTTTTTTTTCTTTTTTTTTTTTTTTCCCTAGCTTTTTTTGAAGCTATGTATGTATTTAGGAGTAGTTCAATATTCTTTATCCAATATATTTTAATTAAAATATTGAATAATTTTGTATAAACGATTTGAGGAGCATGGAATATTTTATTTTCACCAATAAGATGGATCCTATATCCAAGAAGTGTTCCATAAAAAGTGGTTAAGTGGTTTAAATTAAATTGTCTAAGGAAAAGGACTAGAGAAGTACCAAAGTATTTTTCTATACCAAGTATTATTCTGTAAATAAAGTTTGGGAGCTACTGCTTTTTTTTTTTTTTTTTTTTTTTTTTTCCCATGGGAACTGTAGAATTCTTGAATCCTATTCATTCTTCCCTTCCTCTGGCCTCTCTCTGACCTCCCCTCCCCCTTCTCCTACACCCTTCAAGCCCCCAGAATAGTGGAAGCTAATATGTTTTATTCTATGAAAAGAAGTGGTGTTCAGATTTAGTTTTCTGCCTTGAGTAAAACTTCAGAAATACCTTAAAAAATTCCAATAGGGAATATAACAGAACTGTGTCTCTTCCAGAATAATTCTTCACAAAGTTTCTACATCTGATCAAAAGAAAAGCAACAAAAGCCTTGGTTCAAACACACTTAAAGAAAATCCTTGCTTTGAATCGCAGATTCAGGTACACTTAAGCAGAGATTCCTGTTATGTAGTTCTAGTTTATTTTTTTTTTGTTTTCTTGCAGTGGGAAATTAAAATATCTAACAAAAGGTGACAAATTATAAATAATAATATGACAGAGAAATTGCAGCTGAAAATTTTCTCACTGAAAGCTGAAGATTTAGATTAAAGAAAATATTTGTGAATACATGCCAAACCCTTTATATTAGCTTTGAAGCTATTTCTTGTACTAATACTTTGCAATACTAAGTATTCTGGCAATGAAGACTGCAGCAGTGACTGAACATAATGATGCAGATGCCATCAAATTGTCAATCAATATTTAATAACTATAATAGGAGTAACATTTTACCTAAGACAGTTTTATGACACATTATAATGTTATCTGTGTGTCTCATATTACGTGACTTTGTGATACCTGTTGGGGAGGAAGGTCATTAATGTCTGTAAGCATAAGCAAGGAATGGCTTCCAAGGCTGGCCCAAGGAGGATATATTGTCCCCCTTAACAAACAAATAAAACCATAACTAGCTAGTGATTAATGCTTTTGTTGCTGTTGTTTTTAAATTCTACTCCAGGAGTGTCAGACCATGGAACAAGGAGATTAAAGGCTGTATTTTAAGCTGCTTTCCTTGGTGGCTAAATAAATAACAAAAGGGTTAATCCTAACAAGGGTCAGCCTAGTGTTTCAGTGGAAGAATTCATGTAAACCTTTAGAAATTCCGGTAAGGGTTGTATATAAAATATGACATCTTCTTAGCACTTTTAAGGCAATCAATAATTGTATCAGAAATTCTGCTAACCACACAGTTAACCTTACATCTGCACCAAACTTTCAAAGGGATTCAAAGCAACAATGCACAGGGCAGGCTGTGTCTCCTCTCTGTTCTTAAAAATAGCTCTTGAGGTACTGTGCTTTCTATGCCCCAGTATTGGGGCCAAGAAAAAAAGCAGACGGAGCTTTAATAAAATCAGAGTTCACTTTGAGCTGCTGCTAGGTGGAGTGATATCTATAGAGTAAGGATGGATGGCAATTGGTTTTATATTGGAAATCTGAAGTTCCACCCAATATTTTCCCATAGTAGCAGTAGGTTGACATCGTGGTTGGTTCTTTAAAGCTTCAACATCTAGTCAGATAGTCCTGATAGATCTATTTTTACTTACTTGAACAAATGATGTAAGCTTCCAGAATTTTCAGTTTTCTTGAAATATCTTCCAGTTTGGATTTTCACAAGGAGAGAGAACTTGACAAAAACATCTGGTAGGTGAGCCATGCACTTTATGTGCTTATAGGAAGCTTTTCATCATAAACTTATTTTCTCTGTTTGACATTGCAAATTTCTCATTTATCATCAGAAGTCTCTGCTCACCATCCTCAAAGGGAATGGCTGGGGTCCAATTTACTCAATATTTTTCTGGTTCTACATGAGAAGATGAATGATACTTTCTTTTTAACAATGGTGAAAGGCTTTATAATCTTGAATTATTTAAAAGCATAGTTTAAATATTGCATAGAATTGTAACTAAGTAAAATATCCTTCATATCTATCTTTAAAGTATCATGTATATGTTTTATCTGGAATACTTAAAAATACAATGGATCAAATTTTAATAGTTCTAACCTTAAAAGAAAAAAAATATATATGTTCCTGCTCTTTCAAGGCATATTTGCATATTTTATAATAATCTTTGTATAAAACATTTCCAAGACAAAAGATCATAATTGTCTTTTGGACCTGTACAGGAACTACAGAGACTCCTTCTCCTCCCCTAACTCATGTTTGAGAGAGTTATTCTCTGCCTGTAAATCCCACTGAATTCTCATCCCAGTGAAACCCTAGGGATCTGCTAACATGTAAAGCGGTTTCAGTAAGAGAAACAAAGTGTACATACAGCTGTGTACTCTCTATTACAGTGACTATAGAATTCTCCCAAAAGCCGAGAGGGACTTACTGAGATTTATCATGCTCCTGGAGAGGGCAATACACTGTATGCTATTGAGTAGTATGGGACTTTACTGTATGTTAAAAGAAGCTTCTGAGTCCTGAAGGGTGCAGACCAGTACATTCCAGAGAGACTTTTCTCCTTATTTATATTGTCTAGTTAGCAAGCAACAGGACTTAGGAGACACCTCTCTCTGTGGTGCTCCTCGGCTCCTGGTCTACTTTCAATAGAATTATACCACAAGCATAGACTTGAGTTTTACTGAGGAGGGGGAAAGAATGTGATGGACAGATACCCACAATACTTCATGGAGATATGTGTCATCTAACAGAGGATTAATAATTTTGGAAATCCTTTTTTCTGCATTAAGCAGAAACTGAATTTATCCTTCCTACTGGCAAAGGTATTCAAGAAAGTATTCACAGCCTAAATTCAACTGAAACCAATGGTGAGTTTCTTACTGTATTTCAGATATGAGTTAAATTCTACATAATTTTTGTTAATATTTAATAGTTTCTGCAAAAGTTGTCTCTATAACTGGAAATGTAACCTTTATCCCTAATAGACATGAATCCTCGCAAAGTCTTGTGGCTTTTTTTTTTTTTTTAATTGGTTGGAATGAGGTGCTGAGGTACTAACAGGTCAACTCCTCTTCTTACCCCTGCCATCAGAGTGGTTCCAAAGAGTGTTTATCAATATGGTGATAGGCGCTTTATATATAACTAATAATATATATATAATAACAGGCATGATTTTTGACTCCTAATGTCTCCTAATTTCTAACCTGAATCTCCCTTGTCTCTCCTTGCCACTACCTCTAGTCGTATCATTAGGCCATAAGAGGCTGACGCCCAGCTTCCCACAACTTCCTTTCAGGTAGTTGTAGAGAGCAATAAGAGTTCAGATAGTCTCTTAACAGCTTTTCCAGACTAAAGAACCCCAGTTCACTCAGTTGCTTCTCATAGGACTTGTGTTCCAGGCCCTTCACCAGCTTCGTAGCCCTTCTCTGGACATATAATTTCATTATCAAGAAGTATTGGAAGTATATGCATGTGTGCCAGGACTAACAGCTGTATGGCAGAATTCATGAGTTGTTTCCCACTTCATCCTGTTCTTTCATAAAATAAATAAATAACGCGTTCATTCACTTTCTATGGGTCAATCATCAGTGTGTCACTAAGTTCAATACAAAAACTGCCTCAGAAAAAGTCACCGAGGTCGAAAATAACAAGCTTGCCTTTACTTTACCAAGTTCAGACACGACATGTTTAGACTCACTTTTGACTGCAAGCATGAGCAAGATTTTGAGTTGTTATGAAGGTATCTTATTTATTATACAAAATAAAGCGACCAATGTGAAGAAAAGTGGTAAATTTTCAAATGGTATAGAATGGTTTTGAATCTGAGTAACAGAATTGCACTTGTTGTTTCATGCATTTTTATGTGAGCAATACAACAGGCTACAGTGTGATATAATGCCAAATATTTCATATATGTGAGTGTGTTTCTTTTATCAGTCCTGTGCTTTAATTTTAATATCTGTTAAGTTACTTGGAATGTTTTGGAAATGTTTTCTTTCTTTAAGTTTACAAATGACTGTTTCTGGTGAAACACTTCCAAATAATTATTACAACTATAATTACAACACAACTAAAAATATTTATGATATTAGCATTTGGTTAATTGAAGCTTAAAACATTGGTTTTGCACATCAGTACTCATCAGTTTTAGCATTCACATCAGTAAGCCGGGGTTTTATCTAAATAATTAATTTTCTTACCTGGTTTATCTCATAACCATTAAACATTTATTTCTTGTTCAAGAAATCTTGTTACAGGCGGTAGACTTACACATCTTATAACTATTAGAGAAAAATGATAGGAAATTTGTTATTCTTTTTTTTGTATTTAAAGTTTATTCTATTTCTGTAAATATAAGATCAGAAGAAATTCCTTAACAAGAACAATACTAAGATCACAGTAAAATCTTTTATTTTTTTTTTCTGCTCATATATGACTATATTTCATACTTATTAAGCAAATAAAACAAAACTGGAAATATGATATTCTTTTTCCTTCAAATTACTCCTTGAAGCATGTTCAATATTCTGTTTACCAACTGACTAGTCCTCGAGATGAACCTGTTGTTTATTTACACAGAAAAATCTAGGAATGCTTTCAGTAATGGGATTGTGCTTTCAGAAAACACTAAAATGACATTCTGTGCTACATATTTATGTTCATAATTTCAGAAATAATTATTTTTGTACATGGGGATTGAAGATATCTTTTTTATTATTATTTTTTTTTTTTGAATTGCAACTAGCATATATTTTTCTTTTCATATGATCATTTCCATGTTTCCACTGGAGCATAAAAGCTACCACCATCCAATATGATGGTAGTTAATAAGGGACCGTTAATTCATAACTGATTATTGGATAAGGAATTATGGGAAAATTAAAAAATCAGTTATGGTCCTAAATAGAGGAAGTTTCTTTTAGAGTTACAAACAAAATAGAATTTAATAAACTTAATGACAGTCCAGATCTGTTGCTTAAGCTCTTATTAGTCAGAGAATCTTTGTGGGTAACAGTAAACACTTTTATATTTTCCACTTACTTTGATTTTGTTCCTGCTACTACATTAACTGCTGTAACTTCAATTAATCCAAGTCAGTATTTCCACTAAATCTTGAAATCAGCATAGCTGTTAAGAGAGTATCTGAAGTTCAAAATATGTTATTTCTAACAAGATTCTTTCCACAGCTGGTAAATAAGACTGTTGAACAAAGGCTTTGTGTTCTTCTATATGAGCACTTACACATAAATTTTCCTCTTGCCCCGGTGTTCCCATTTTCAGGATTTTTAGCTAAATATCACTTTGAAGAAATGTGAGTTAGCTTCTGAGTAAGGTTTTCCTTCAGATACCTTGCGTTGGATTACTTCAAGTGATATGTGTTGTAAAAATAATGTCTTAAGTGAGAAAGAACAAACAAACGATTTTTATGAAATTGTGTCTCAGAGTCAGCAACCAATAAGTCTTGCTTGAAAATGGAACTGAGTACTACAAAGATAGCTATATTCAAAGACATAAAAGGAAAGTTCTTTTTCTATTTCCAAGAAAACAAAGTAAACTACATCTCCAGTAAGATCATTTTTCTCTGTCCCACTGATCTGCATGAAGACAGTTTCAATTTGCCAAGTAAAAATTCTTTTTCTTTGATTATTAAACAAGAATCAAGTTACCAATGTTCTTATGTCATATGAAGTTTAGGTAGAAACTATTTGAAAACTATTTGAAACTATTTGAAAACTATTTGAAAACTATTTGAAAACTATTTGAAACTCCCCCCTTTTTATGACAAAAGGCCAAGAAACAGAGGTAGAGCTTTCAACAAAATAAAATAAAATGTTCTCTTTTAACATTGATAATGCACATCTGAGAATAATTGTCTGTCATTTTTTACAGCATTACAAAGGTTTCTGAATGTTAACATTTTCACTATAAGGTCAACTTCATACATAACAAATACTTATTCTTTAATTTGTGCTTTTCCTGGGAACAACAAAATAAAGAATATGCTTTGGTATGATTAAGTCATCCCCAAGATTGAAATACTGTGCTGGTAATCAAATGCACATTTGTCAATCTTGGAAAGACAATCATAACAATTATTTTTAGTGTCTGCAAAAATGCTGTAATAAGTTGAAAATGAGGCTTATGTGTGTTTCTTCTTTTTATAAGAAGAAGAAGAAGAGATGTGCTGTGAAGAAGATTTAAAGAAATCAAAGTGGACAGCAGACAAAAACTCTAATCTGATAAAAAGATAGAACAAGATTATCCAGAGGTATGCTTTTGAGTAAACAGGAAATTAATTTACAATATTAAAATTTCCTTTATTCTGAATGCCAGAAGAAAGTAGGAAAGAATGTTTTTGAATTACATTGCATAGTTCATACAGATAAGTATGATCTAATCTGCAAATATATTAATGAAAGATATTAAACAAGATTAGTCAAAGAAAAATAAGGTTATGAGTTGTAACAATTTGGTTATTAAAGCTGTCTTTTCCTTCTTTTGTCTTTGTTTCCTACTGAAATTACAGCTTTTCTTCATATCATCAATGGGATTTGAAAGTAAGTGCTAAGCCAACATTATTATTTCTAGATCTAGACTAAAATTTAATAGTTGGAATAAATAAAATATTTGCAACATATCAAAAAAATATCAACCAAAGGCATTTTTTTCCTTCTGAAAAGCAAGGAGTCGTCTTGGGTCCATTAAAATAAATGTGAATTTTGCAACTAGCTTTACTGGATCCATGCTCTTCTGCCTGCATCTGACAGTCTCTGATCTCTGTGCACCTTCCATCAATATTAGCAATAAAATGTTTTGATACTCCCTGAGTATTGACCTGAAGTGCTGGCTTTGCACAAGGATCAATTCGCGTAGGCTTATGTTTTTAAAGGGACGTTCATGTAAACACAGAGCTTTTACATTTGTTGCTATCTATCTCTTCACAAGGCTTTCAAATTCAGTAATGCTCTGCAAACACTTTGAGTTTTTCTTCAGAGGTGAGACTTTCAGATGAACATATAAAGTAACATTTTGAACATATCTTTTCCTGTGAATACTATATACCTCTCCACAGTACAAAATACATGATTTCAAAAGAGATAAATTAAAAACGTAATATATTCAGAGAAAAACAGAAGGATGAAACGGATTCCTTTTAACAAAAATGTGAGTATACAAGGCTCCTCACCCTGGAAACAAAATATTTAGGTGAGTATAATCAAGTTCTCCAAAGTCAGGAATAGATAAGATAATTTGCTGTTCACTCTGTCTTCTAATACCAACAAATAAATAAATAAATAAATAAAACTAGGACAAATTTCTAAACATATATATTATATATATATAAAATATATATGTTTAGAAACATACATATATTATATATATTATTTTTATATATAAATTAATATATATATATATATTTTTTTTCCACAGAACAGGTAGCAGCAGTCTTGAAGAACTTCTTGCTAAAACATGTCATAGATGCAGCCTGTAAATGCAGATTTGTTTCCAGTCTTTTCTGCCTGCTGATGGCCACAGTAAGACACTGGGCTAAATGCCATCACATTCTGAACGTGAGTGGCTGTTCTTGGGTTCAGTATGAGGACACAAGATGAAAAAAAATAGTCAATCTGGAGGCACAGCAAAACATATTTATGCTTAACTGTACTCTAAATCAGAAGAATATTTCTCAAATTTTTAAGCTGTCATTTGCAAATTGCTGTGATGATTGAGGTGTAAGGGAAGCAAAACTTTCTGAACATTCGGTTTATCCACTTAGATAATATAGGACCAAACATTTCATACAATACTTAACTCATTCATTGAAGGCAATGTGTTCAAATCAAGTATAGATATGACAGCCATTCTTGACTTAAGAAGTACAATTGATTAATATTTAATCTAAAATGGCTGCTTGATGATCCCCATGATTATTTACTCTATAAGAAATAGTCAATTTCTTCTGGATTTGTTTAGCTGAACTTTTGGCAACATTTCTTTGCATTGCATTGTTAGACATAACAGTAACAGTCATCTTTCAGCTGTGAGTGCCATAATATAGTCACTCTGTCCTGCCCTTACTCTTGATCTGAAAATATGTATTTGTTAAGCAGAAGTGCATCTGATTGCAATGTAGACATACAGAGTTGTTGATGTGGGCTGTCAGCTGGAAATGTGTCAGCATCTCAGCCAACTCTGCAGCCCACATTGCCTTCCATTCTGCCTTGGCTAGATTGGCTTTATTATCCGATCTAACCACTCTGATTTTTTTTTCCTATTCTACACATATCTGATTTAAACCCTGGTTTAAATGTCATTTAATGTGATTCTACTAAATATGCTTGCCATTTAAATCCTGCATAAAATAAGCTTGTGTCTAACCTTCCCTTCTTTTCTCCTCATTCCTTTAGTATTCTGCCCGTATTTTAACACTTTATTTATTAATTCTTATCTTCTGTCTTCTGTTCACCTTTACCTTTAGTTCTTCTGAAAATACACTTTTTTTCAAAATTCCTGATGCTAAGAAGAACACTCAAAAATTAGAAAAATGCATGAATGCAATATTATTTTGAAAGTCTTATAGTTATTCTTTGGTAAGATTTAAATTTAAGAAGATAACAAGAAACAGGAAATATATTACAGTATTGTTAAGCTTTAGCTGCATGGTACAAGACACCTGTCTAACTAGACTTAGTGGTATTACTCGTGTTAGTTAGCATGTTTCTGAGCAGACAAAATTCTGCAGAATAAGACATACCTTGACTGCTCTGCAGATGTTTGCTGTCAGCAGGCATATGGCAATTATGCAGTTCATTATTTATTTATTTAGTCGCTGGAAACAATTGGTCTGTATCTCCCTTTCTGCCTTTAGGCTGACCTTCCACTCTTCTTCCATCTCATTGCCTCCTTACTGGTTATTTCTCCCAAGACACACTCCTACTGTTTTTTTTTTTTTTTTTCCTGGTATTAATATTTTTCTCTCCCGGTCCTTATGGCTCTTTCACTATGTCCCCTACTATCCATCCTAACTTCCACTACAGATGCCATGTCCAGCCATTGACACTAATACCCTTCAAAAGACTTAATTTGGCAAAGCAAAGCTTGTAAAAGGCATCTGTCCACCTTCCAGCCTTCCAGTTAAATTGTAAGTTCCTGCTTCAAAACACAGAAGCTAAAAATTCTCAGTGAAATATATACAAGAATTTCTAATGGGAGCAATATAACATATGTTCCTCTAATCCATTTCTTGGAATGAGTTATATATATGTATGTTTGTGTGTGTATGTGTTTGTGTTATTGTTTTGTTGTTGTTGTTGTTATAAATATCTTTCCAAAAAGAAATCAAGCTAGGACAAAGATGAAGTGGATCAAGTGGGAAATTAAATTCTCCTCATAGCAAGAACTGTATTTAGCTTTAAAGGCAATTTCAAAGTATGGACCATTTTCATTCCAAATAAAGGAAGATTATTAGGTTAATAAATACTTTGTATGTTATATAAAAATTCATGCTGAAAACATTTAGAACAAAGCTAGAGTTTAGCAAAATTGATCAAATATCTTTTTAGCATTTTCTACTGTCAAAAGGGTTGTAATTTTCTTCTTAGGTTGCTAATTACTCAAAAAGTTGTTCCATTTGAAGACTTTCAGTAACAGATAATCAATATGAATAAAGTATAAGAACATAGCTGTTCATCAGAGAATAGACACTGAAGAAATTCTTCAAACCAGATAGTAAAATACATTTTCATTTTGTAATGTTATGACAGCATAAGAATATACATAGTAATTACTATTTAATGCCTATCAGGAGAATTTATTGCTGAAGTAAATTAAAAAGAAATAAAAGTTGAAAAGAGTTTGCTTATTTAAATTGAAATTATTAGTTGTTGGCATGGATGTCACTTTCTTTAATATATGGTTAGAAAATAATACTTTTCAGATTCATGAAACTGTTAGTTGTTATCAGTTTGTCAGGTAATATATCCTGAGTTTCTTGATGACCAATCAATACTGTCTAGTAAGAGTAAACAATGAAAAGAAATGAATAAGCCTTCTGTCTCATAATTGCAGATATCCACATACTTTATAAAAATAATTTGATTGGTATTGTTAATTTTTTTTTTTTGTAAATTGTGTAATTTAACTCAAACAGCTGAAACCTGAACAATCCATTTCATATATAAAAATATAATTAAAAAATTTATAAAAGCATTTATTTATAAATCATGTCACTTAAAAACTTAAAAATAAGTTCAACCTTCATAAATTCTAATATTTCATTTTATATTTTCCTTTAATAATAACAAAAATGTTACGAGAGTTTACTAACAATAGATGCAAGTATATTTTCTTCTTAAGTTGTTGCATTAGGCTGATAGTATAATACAAATCACTCCAAAATGTATACTAGTTAGTTATTGTATAAAATGGGTAATTCTTTTGGTCATATTTCAGAGAGGAGTAAAAGAAAGAAACTTCTTAAATTTGAAATTATTTTCACCACCATCATTTCTTTGATGCGTCTAGACACAATGAAGGGCTGAGCAAAAGTTATATTCAAAGAATAAGTAAAATATGATCTAAAAAAGCCAGTCTCAGTTGTACTGGAAACCAGAGGAAAACCAAATCAGTCCTTGCTGAGAACTTCTTTAAATCAAATAAGTTCTTCATCATGCCACCTTTTCCAGTAACTGGAGCAGAAGTTTGTGTATAGTAAATAATAATTTGAAACAAAAATTTACTTTAAACAGGAAAGAAACAGTAAAATCTCCTGCCTGCATGCAGACCTTCCAAGGCTGATTTCTACATACATACATATGAACGCAAACAAATTTATGGATACCCAACTACTGCTCCACCTCTTTTCCTGAACCCTATATCCTTAATCTCCTGGATGTATCTGACCTTGCATATAATTAATAGAAGACTTATTTCCCTTATATAATGTAAGTGCAAGTAACATTGTTACAAGGTCCCCTAAACCACTAAGATTTTACTTGCAGTCCCATATGTACATTTTGACAGGAAATTCTGTAAATAATAGTAAACCACTGCATTCTACAGGAAGAGGTTAGCGCTGAAGTGACTTCAGTGGCTAATGGCCATGGGACATTTTGCTGAATCTGCAGTTATATGTCTCCTTACCCCTCGCAGCAGCTGCTGAGCATTGTGCTGAGAGAATTTCTCAGCTTATGATGATATAGAAATATAAGAATTTTCCAATATGAATCAAACTCCATGTAGCTCTTCAAGGTTCATTTGATTGCAGCCTATATTAGCCAGAGATTTGAGATGAGTCTGACTGCAACCCAAAATGCCTTTGAACTCAGTCAGTTTTATTGGATAATCAACTTTAAACCAAACATTTTAAACACTTTTTTTTTTTTTTCACAGAAGATTTTTACAATATAAAAGAGATTCATAAAGAAATATATCCCTACCCTTGGATCTTTTCTTTCAGGCTTAGTTTCAACTGATCAGCTAGTTACTTTCCAGGTTGCTGAAAATTTTGCAGTTCCTGCTTGTCCCTAGAAACATCATCTGTCTATCTCCCCGCTGGACTGCCTGTACATCTATTCCATTCTCTTCTCAGCAGTCTTTCTGTTCCCTTTCTGTTATGCAATACACCAAGTCAATAGAAGCAGGGCTCAGGTAGTAGTAGTGACATACATGCACAAACTGGTGTGATAGAAAAAGGAATCATCTACAAAATTCCATCCCTTTTTAAAGATCTTTTGGGATCATTCTGGAAATTTTAGTTATCTAAAAGCTCCATGTGTGCTAAGAAAGGTACTTAAATATTTTCTTTAACTAGAGCAAAATAAACTGAAAAGCAATGAAAAAAAAATTAACTTGGAAAATAAGGTATGTTAAGCCTCTTGCTGTAAAGGAAAACCATACTGTTAATCTCTTACATCACCGTGAATATAACAAGAAAAAGTGGAAAAAGCTGAAAAAGTTCACATAGTTTATGATGAAATTGAAAAAGTGTATTATCATGTTTTAAAACTCCCTGGAAACAACTCCAAGTCAATAAAAATTGGGACTGAAAATCCTGATATAAAGAAGGCCCAACCCTAGATATTTGTTTTCAGAATCATATGATCACACTTGCTGAATGTTGCTCCTTCCTGTGAGTTGGCTTCACTATAAGGATAGTTGAAAATCATCTTCTCTTTCAAGATCCTTCTTGTAAATCTTAAAAAGCTAGAAAATAATTAGCCAGTTACTTTGTCAGCACTGTCAGAGGAACTATCGTAATGTGTCCTTCATTACAAAAAGCAAAAGCACCACTGCATTACTTGAGATAACATCTGATTAATATTCATTATAAAATTAAACACAGAAAGCTTTCATCAGACCTTCACTGGCATTGATTTTATGCATTTAATATATAGGATAATATTTCTGATGCTACATTGTGTTGCACTTGATTCTGTGATGTAAGAATTCAATAACAAAAAAACAGCAAACATTTCCATTTCTCTGGGTACTGCATGAGAAGAGGGGAAAAGAGAACCCCTGTTTCTAACATGTCATTCTAAATGGAGAAAAATCTCATTCTATATGATTGAAAGAGCAGAATCCACACATTTTCTTTTTCTATGGAAAGGGAAAAACAGCTTGTCTTCACTATCACTTAAAAGGAAATAAAATGTGACACATAGGCACAAAGGACACAGGCAATTTAAGTGTCATCCTATTTTGCCACTACTCTCCATGCTTCAGTCTTGTTTTACAAAAATCAGAGTGGAGCCTGGGTGTATGCAGATTTGCAATCTTCTCTGCCAAGTTGTATCATCCTACCCTCATGCTTGAACATGTGATATTGAAAAGGGACATTTTTCAATAAGTGCAAACTGCTATTTGCACTCAATCAGAAATACCTAAATTATTTTTCTACCTATTCCATCAAAAGTCCAATATAAAAATCCTGTCTAAATTACAGGGCAATGGAAACAGGAATTCAAAATACAATTGCTGATGAATCTGAAGTCTTTGCAATATTACTATCAAAATCCATGCATAATGCACAGCAGAGAGGTATTTGTCACTTCAATTTGTACTTATTAGAAGTAAATTATAGTAAGAGAGAAAAAAGAAAATCTCACTTAAACAGAAAAGAAGAAAATAAATTTCACAGGCAAACTGTGATGGAGCAATGCTGCTCCATTTCAATTACTCAAAGACTACTTGTGCTTGTATTTTTATTTCACATTATTATGCATACGTGTTTGACTTGTTTTTATTTTCCTACCCTTGTGCATCATTCTATTTTTCCCCTAGCAAAATGCTAAGAAAATCTCCTAGGAGTTTAAAAGGCCAATAAAGCAGCCAGACAATGCTCTTCAGCTTTTAAAACTCTTTAATCCCTGTAAGAAATTTTATTGAGAAAGATTAACAAGATAAAGTCAGCAGCAATTAGGTTCCAAAGTGTTCCAAGTGGTCCACATCATGCTTATCCTGCTGAAATTGATTAGGTGCATCTTACTGGAAAATCTTTTGAGTCTCAACACATCTCTGTTTAGGGCATAAATTTTTCTGAGGCAAGCTGTTTCTTTCTTGTAAGGAGAAAGAATCAGGAAAAAAAACTCTTGTTGTGAAGGCAAGCAATCCATTTTCTAGTAGGACATTTCCCAAATGACAACAGTTTGTTGTTTCTGAGTGATTTTAAATGTCTCAACAAATCTCGATATGATTAGTGATCTTTAGAAGATGTTTTCAAACGAGAATAATATGTTGTTTTATTATTCTGATCTCAATTTTATGAAGTAGGTATCTGCAGTACATGAATGTGCATATACTTTAATACAAAGGGCCTTGCAAGAATTTGAGACTCAAAAAATATACAAAGAAACAAAACTGAAAATAAAAACTTCCCATTCAAATAGGTGTTCAGACACTCACAATAAATTGGAAATGGAATACATTTAATAGTTCCTAGTTATGCTCATATCAGAAAGCACACTTAGGTAGGAACTGAAGCTGAAAAATTCTCACCCACTGGGATTCCCATTGAGATCATAGACATGCAATCAGAAAAATACATAAGCATTTCTAGATAAATTATACATGAATCTGAATGAGCAATTAACAGCTTGATTTGATTTGCTCAATTTAGGGATCAAAAATATCAGAGTACAACTTATGACACAGGCAAATCACTGCGGTGTTTCTGGGGGGAGAGAGAGAAAGGAAAGTCAGAGAAGATATAGGAAGATACAATCCCCTACATGGATTCTTTTGGTGAGATGCTTTTTCAAAGCTCTTATCTAACATAGGGAAAACATTTTTTTCAAAGCAACAAAAGCATAGCCAACCAATCAAACTGATTTCTGTAAGACATGAGAATGTGCAAACTGGTTCTTCTGATTACATCCCTCATATATGATCTTACTATTCTCTATGGTACAAAATAAAAATAGAATAATGGGCTTTCTTTTATAAAGAACTACCAAACTCACAAACTACAGACGAACCAGATAAAAGACACCTGTTTTTCTCTAGTTCTAGCAGGCAGCTCCAGCTAATTTTTATCTTTTTGGATAATGCTGAAAACTTGAAATTTTTAATTTGACACCCACTACCAAATAGCTTAGTAAGTGTCCAAACCTCTCATATTTTCTGTACCAGTAGTACAGAAGTGCTAATGAGCAGCAAAATAGCATTTAGGACAGACAAATACTGTAGAGCCACAGTACAGTGCAGAGCCACACTGAGAACTCTGGGGCACAATGTGGTAAGAGATTTTTTTTTTTCACCTAACTCCATTTACCTCGGTTAGTAAGGATTTCCAAGACCTGTTCCTATTGCTCATCTGTAGCAATACAGAAGAGTCAAAAGAATTTTCACAGATAAATTGATTTTACATAAATTCTCCCTCTCCTACCTTATTTTCAATGTCCCATTCAATTTCCATGCCTGTTGTAAAGTATTGGAAACCTACCTAATTAGGTATTCCTTAGACTAAATAGAAGGGGATGATGGTCCAATTATTATTTTAATTTAAAATGAAGTTCAAAGATGACATCATGAAATGTATTTCATTATCACATGGGGCTTGGGATATTGCTGTTTTCAGTGGGGCAAGAAGTAAGTTGGTTATCTTTAAATCTTTCTCCTGAGCAAATACATCTGGTTTTCGCTCTTTCTTTTTAATGCAACATCCACTTTTAGTCCCTTTGATTGTCTGTTTAGTAGGTAGAACATAAAATATGCCTTGGCATTATTTTAATAGCTGAAAAATTAGTAAACTATAAAATCTGAACTAGAGAATCTTCAGAACTGGAGAATAATTATGCACTTTAAAGCCTCATTAATCAGTTCCAACTTTGCATTTGGTACTTAAGTTTCACTTTGGAGTGACAGAAAAAGGAATCTTTTGTATCACCAGCAGTTTTCTCCATGAAGAAGAAAAAAACCCCAAACCTTCTGATGGCTGACCTCATTTTCTTCACATGTACCAGATTTGGTTCATTCTGTCTCTCCTCAATCTTACCTAATAGTATTCTGTATGGAGAATAAAAGCTCACTTCTAGTCATGATCACAGTTTATTCTTCTGTCTCCTAAATAAAAGATGTGACCTTTCATCAGATGTGTGTTTTTCTTGTGTGTTCACTGACTCTTAACCTGTACGATGTACTAGCCCTGTTTTTCTGCGTTACTAGTCACACTGATGCATCGTATATTTGTTCCCCAATTTGAACCCCTGACCTTTGTGCTATTAAAATTATGCTCCTGTCACTATAGTTATACAGTTATTTGAACAACATTAAAATGTGTCCTGTTTGCTTGCACATTGATCTATGTTTGCAGTTCAAGTAATTTGATGATTGATGCAACATTCAAATCACACTTTCCTGTAGATGCCATCAAATCATTTTCTGTCAAATCCTTCAGTCTGAAGGTTTTTGCAAGTCTTGCAGCATCATCTGTTATGGTTACCATACACAAATGGGAAACAAATGTCTGTCATAATGTTAATTTTCACGTGAAATAAACTGTTCCAAGTTCCATGACAGCGTCCACAGCTGGTGACACCTGAAAGAATATTCAGGGTATTCCTGTAAAACTTGGAAAGAAAAAGAGAAAAAAAAAAAAAAACCAGCAGTAAAAGGACAGAATAACACCATATTGCAATTTATCTAGTAGTTGAACTGTGTAGAAATCAGGATTTGCTCATGTGAGAAATTATGGTTTATTATTTTGGCTTATTTATATCTATTGCCTCTGAAACCCTGAAAAAGAAGATTTTACAAAACTTGAGTACTCACCTGATACATTTTGCTTCTTCTGAATCTCACCTTGAGTACTGTGTCCAGTTTTGGGCCCCTCACTACAAGAAAGACATCGAGGCCCTGTAGCATGTCCAGAGAACGGCTATGGAGCTGGTGAAGGCCCTGGACCACAAGTCCTATGAGGAGCAGCTGAGGGAACTGGGGTTGTTTAGTCTGAAGAAGAGGAGGCTCAGGGGAGACCTTATTTCTCTCTACAACTACCTGAAAGGAAGTGGTGGGGAGCTGGGGGTCGGCCTCTTCTTACAGGGAACTAGCAATAGGACTAGAGGGAATGGCCTCAAGTTGTACCGGGGAGGTTTAGGTTGGAAATTAGGAGAAATTTCTTCTCAGAAAGAGTAGTCAGGCATCGGAATGGGTTGCCCAGGGAGGTGGTGAAATCACCATCCCTGAGGATGTTTAAGGAAACGTTGTACATGTGGTATTTAAGAACATGGTTCAGTTGGTGATATTGGTGGTAGGGGGATGTTGGACCAGATGGTCTTGGAGGTCTTTTCCAACCTTAATGATTATATGATTCTATGATAGATAGAAACTGCATCTTAGAAAACTGGTTGATTTTCAGTGCTTTTTTTTTTTTTTTCTTTTCTGTGCATTACAACCTATAATTTTTAAAACTAAATTTTTTAGAAAAAAAAAAAAAGCTGAAATAATCTATATAGAACTACTTTCTGCAATTAATTCAAATTTCTTGGTGCATTAACTACATACTGTAGGACAGAACTATGATAAAGCTGCTATAGCTTCCTAATTTTTTTAACAGAATATTCAACATAGCAGCTTTAATTTTGACTGTTCTTTTAACATCCACGGTATTTTTGAATAATCTAGTGAATATAAAATAACAGTTTAAGCAAAATTTTTCTGTTTGTATTTTTCATAATTATTACTAATCCCAGAAGCAAGCCAGACCTCAATAAAGCAGCATGAGTGGGTGACATCAATCCATACACTCTGGAAAAATTCAAAAGTGGAGATGGAAAACTTCCAGCTGACTGCATCTGCATCACACACAGTCATGATGCTAGAGATCTGGTAGGCTGCCTGCATAACTCCCATCTAGACAAGGGTATCTCTATAGGATACTGGGGTATTTTACAGGATGCTCTAAAGGATCTTCAGGCTGGTGAGTCTGACTTCCATCTTTTGTAGGATAGAAGGGTTTGTAACCAGGAATATGATACTGAGGCTGAGGAGAAAGTCTGTTGGGAAGACAGACTATCTATCTGGCTTTCATAATGGAAATTCTGGCTCACCACCTGCTGACATCATAAGAGAGGTCGATAACCATGTTGATAAAGAGCATCAGGGAGACACGATCCATTTGGATTTTCAAAAAAGCCTTGACAAATCATTAGAAAACAGAGATGCCATGGATCAGAGAAAAGTTGCTTGCTTTGTAGGAGACATATTTATTTTTCATAGAAAAAACCATACTTCGTAGAAAATTAATTTCATAGATACATAATAGGAATGAACAATGAAAAAACTTCATAATAGGGGTGAGTCAACAGTTGGGTCACCAGTGGGTCAGTTTTGGACCTGTTTTTATTCAACAACTTTATATAAAACATTCTCACAAAATGGAGCATGAGTGCAAAAATTTGTTAAATTAACTGCAGAGCAAATGAATGTAAAGTAACATGAAGCAAAATAATCTAAACCATGTTTATGTGATGCTGAACTCACAACTGGCAGTCTCAGCTCTGGAAAGAGATCTTGGAGTCACTGCTGTCAGTTTTCTGAAATCATCTACTTAGTGTTCACTGGCAGCCAAAAGAGCCAACAAAATGTTGGGTATCACAAAGAAGGATATTGAGAACAAGACAGATGGTGTCATTTTGCCACTATATAAAGCCACTGATTTCTTGAACAGTGCATACTATTCTGGTCCTGTTGCTCAAAGTCTCGTAATTTGACAAGGAAAGGGAACATGCCATGTATATACAGCCAAGACCACATAATTTCTTCAGGTATTGTTTTAACAGCCCAACAGTCCAAATTATCTAATCAATGCAGAAAAACCTCATTAGTAGTATGGCTAAAATTGTTAGACAAAAATCTTTTTCTATCATCTACCCTTTTTCTTTGCTTGCCCTTACGTTATGTTTACCCTTCCAAAGCACTTTTGCATGATGTCAATGATTCCAGCCTTCTTTCTACAGAAATGGTGTGGGGAGAGTCTACAAGAAGTCACCAGCTTCCTTGGGAAGGTATGTGAAGTTGGTTCCTTCCTCCTCTGACTTGTGTCTTCTTGGGGCTATCTGAATGTACAGCTTGTTCCCTTCTTAGTGCTTCACAACTCCCCATGCTCCTGGGGGCTGTTTATCCTGCAGGGACTGCCTGCAGCTTGTCAGACCTTTCTCCCCAGCAGTACTCACAGAACTGAAGCTCAGAGTATTAAGTCTTGAGACCCTGCACTAGCAGGTTAATTCAAATCTTGTGTCTTTCTGCAAATAGTGGAAGAAGTCATATCTACCAGGCTACTGCCATAGCACATCATGTAGAACATAGCGAAGTTTGAAAATGTACAGTGACAGGCAGACAAGCAATCAAGGGTATGGAGCAATTACCTTATGAAAACAGAGGAAAATGTTTGTGATTCTGAAATGTGGATCATGCTGAGAGAGGACATGCCTTGGGTTTATACAGTTGTTAAAATGTCGTATAAGGGTATTGTGGATCTGCTGTTCCCAAACCCTGCAGCAGTAGATCCTGGAGCACTTTTTGAGACTAGTAAGTGAAACAGGGGGACACTTCTGAAGCTTTTTGCTCTAGGAAGCTGTTGAAGCAAACAATCAGCACGTTCAAAATGAGCCCAGACAGGATTGTGGACAATAAGATCATAATAAGATATTAAGAGAACCATATACCCAACAAAACAACTGCAGATGCTAGGGGAATTCATGAGGAATGGACTGCATACCAAAAGGAACCAGGGTTTCATGCTGTCCCTAAGCATCATCTTCTATTGCTATTGTCAGAGACACAATAATGGAAAAAGTGCTGGTCTTTCTCAGTATGGCATTACTTTTAATTCAATATACTTTTTATTATTATTTTTCATCTGAGGATGACAACATATATCAGAAAGGCACTACCAGTAAAAACTAATTTTAAGGGATTTTAATACCATTTTGTGGTAAATGTTACACGTTTTTACACAGCTGCGGTATAAAAAAGGGAATACATGAACTGTTGGAAAAAGAACAGACTCTGATATGGAGAACACATTTGGAATACTTAAGAAATGGGTTAACAGTAATCCTCAGTATGGATAAGTGGAAACTTAAACATCTGAAGCTGATTATTCAAAAGTTTTGTTCATTAATGGAGAATCAGCTGAATGTATCACCTCCTCTCAACCACAGACAAAAGCTTATCAGGGCATTCTCTTGGCCTAAGGTTCTGGCCACGTGCCTGATAAAGCCCAAAAACACAGTCCAGAAGGCCACCCTCATTAATCTATCCATGTGAAACACATTGGTTTTCACAGAATGTTTGTAAGTAGGCTGGTTTTCTTTTTTTTTTTGGACTTTCATTTAATATGCTGAAATATTGCTCAGCCTCTAATTCATTATTTTAGATAGGATCGTATCTAAAATGTTCTAATCCTTATTCTAGTCAGGAAGAATAAAATAATGCTTACTTTCACTGATTTAATGTGTCATTTTAGAATTGCATGAAGGGGACTGTTTCTTAATTTAAAGGTATTAAGCCACACCTTTAATTTAAAACCCAACATATCTTCATCTAGGGAGACATATGGTATATGCCAATCTGATTGTAAATTTACTTATTTATTATCCTTTGTTTTCTTTTTCCTTTTTATTGGACTACTGAAACTGGGACACTGGAATTACAGAGTAGCAGTAATTCCAAAAGTTGGATATTTTTCTTCCTACTTACTAAAAATAAATGGAGATGTCTGGAAACAGAGGGCAATGAGGCACATCAAATGCCAGCAATATTAGAGTGCAGTATAAGAACACAGAAATACCCCAAACTGGGACCTTAATGCCTAGATAAGCAGTATTACCTGTTAATAGATAGGCTTTTATTTTTTTATTTTTATTTTTTATAATAGTCTATAATTTTATAGACTACTCCAAGTATAAGTAGTGTCTTTTTTGCACAAGTGTAGCAGTCCCAAAGTGTTTTGAGTATATTGTACACATTACAAAGATGGGGCAGCTGAAAAGAAGTTTAGAAAATGGCCTTGATCCTGCAACTTGCAGGCTCAGGCTGGAAGAATCAAGATCAATTATACTGTTATATTGCAACTTCAGCAACCTCAGAGCTGCTGTCAAATGTCTGTTTCATTTCAGCTTATTCTTCAGGAGCTTATTTCACTTCTTTCTTGGTCAGCTTTCTGAGGGGGGAGGGGGAATCAGCTGAGATATTTTTTCTGTGGCAATGTTTCTTCAGTGCTTCATGCTGTATTTCACTAATTGTTTTCTAAAACACATGATGAAACTTGTTCACCAGTAATTGAGATGGATCAAATGGCAAGGACAACTAATTGATCCATCCAAGAATCTGATTCATCACTTTACTAGTGTAGAGATTACAATGTGCACTTACTCATTCAGCATGCCTTTGAGAAGATAAAACTGTTATGAGAAAACCTTCGTGTTGGATGAACAGCAAGCAAGCTAGTTTCTCACCCAATCTGTGTCAATGTCTTTCTTTCATTATTATTATTATTTTTAAAGATGTGGTAAGCATTACATTAAAAACAATTACTGGACATAAATTTCTTAGATTGGTAACATTTAGTATGTTATCTTGTCTCAACTGCACATTATCAGTATTTATTTATAATTACGAGGACTTTAAACTTTTAAAGACTTTAAGATGTATTCAGCTTTATGTGTGTGAGGACTCAATTCCAATGCTTTAAAATGAAATATATATATAAACATATAAAATGAAAAAGCTGGGGAACATTTCTATGACTAGGGTCACTTTACAAGAAAAAACAGCCAACACTGTGATAAGAAGACTCAAGTAGTATGAAGCTTTTAAATGGAAAATAACACAAAGCAGATCATGATGGTATATAATTAAAATTATGCTAATTCTAATGGTAACATTATATTGAATATGGTTTTTCAATAGTTAAAATTCTTAAATTAGTTAAAATTCTTGCTATATGCTTATGAACACATATAAAACCCAAAAGAAACTTCATTAAAAGACTGAGGATACAAGCAAGCTTTATTGGAGTTCTTTTGCAAACCAAGCAGTTTCGTGAGTACCAGAACTAATGAGGCCTGGATTCCTATAGATTTGTGATTCATGGTTGATTTGTGGGCCCTGACTGATGAGTTCCTTGCAGCAGGGAGACATTAGAGAGCTTTGCTGGTGCAGATGCTTTCTAGTCGCGTAAATAGTGTACACTTGCCATGGGTTTTGCCTTAGTTGGGCATATATGAGACATCATAAAGGATCCTCTGTCTAGGGCCAATTGTACACCCAAAACTTGTTGAAGTTTAATATCATTTACACATTAATACCATTTACACATTTCTGTCAGCTTGCTTGAAATAAATTAATGAGTTTAAGAGTTAGGTGGTAGATAGGGGAAGAATAGTGATAGTTATTATTTTATACCTGAACAAGAATATGCCTTCATCAAAACAAGCAAAACGATCCCAATCCCTTCCATTGCTTTTTTCTTTATATACGTACCTATCCAGATAAATCAATTCATCCTATGCAACTCGCATTGTCCTCCTATGCTTAATGCACTCCTATTTTTGTGGTTAGGCACAAGTAATATATCACAGTCTGTTCTTGTGCTGTAACTACATGGATCAACTTGGGTTTCATTGTATTACATATTTCTCTAAAAATTTAAAATGTACTTTTGCTCATATAAAATAAAGACTGCAAATTGTTTTATCAGTTGAAGTAGGCATGTTCAAAAGTACAAAACCAAAAATCAATGGGATGTCCAGCAATTGCTAGTTCTTTTAAAAAAATCAACTCTTTAGTGTAGTATGTCAACGTAAAGTAGACAAATGGTGGTGGAAAAAAAAGTGAAAAATGTTGAAGAATTTTTACATAACTTTGGAAAAGCATCATTTTAGCATATGGTAAGGTTGTATTCATTACTTATTGCCCTTACTTAATGCCCTCAACACTTTACTTGTTGAAATACAATGGGAAAAGAATATTGTTAGATTTTTTCTTTACTGTTCTGGAGGGGAATGTTGGGGGTAAGGAAGAGGGTGTTGTATTATTCTCAGCCTAGAATTGAATTAATTCATAAACAAAAATCCACCTGAAGGATTAATGAATCAATCTTTATACCATAGGAAATCTGAAATCTTGTCCTTAAATCTTTATACCAAAATGCTACCCTCCCACCACCTTTTTTTTTTTTCTTTCTTAAAATTCAAAACCAGTCATCTGTCTCTTCAGATAATTCTCAAGTGTGAGCGTATGTCCAACACCTCATACCCAACCACATCTTCCCCCCAAACCTACATGCCTTTGTAATTGATTTCAGATTGGTGCTTGTTCAGGCACTTACTCCTAAGCTGCACAGATTTCCAGCCACATTTTGCAGATAATAAGGCCTTGATGAAAAGCTGCCTAACCTCTTGAACAATTCACAAAATTTAATTAATTGGGTCTTTCATATGTTTGAAAAAAAAAAAAAAGATTTTGTTTTATTCATGCACTGCTTTCTTTATAGAGATGATGGTCATTTTTCTATACTGTATAAAATGCAAGACTGCTAATGTGCAATAGCTTAGACAGTTCAGACTCTCACAGACAGAGATACTTTAAAGGGAAAGTTCTATAATTAGTAGTTATTTGTAATCTGTTGCACCACTCCAGGAATGAAACAACATCAAAACTTAGTCCAGTTCAGCAATGATACCATTGCATTGTATAACTTTGCCAATAAAGAAAAAACAAACAAACAAACAAACAATAAAAAATCACTTATCACTTACAGAAAATATCACTTACTGAAAAACAACATATCTTTATATGTTTATCCTACTGAGGAAAAGTTTGTGACTGTCAAAGGCCCTCCTTACCTCTGAAATCTTGCTTCTCTAATCTAATGGACATGCCAAAGAAATATAGATCAGGGGAGAGATGACAGACAAGTGTAAATGTTTCTTTTTTTCTTTTCTCAGTGATAGTAAACCACTGAATACCAATTTGCGACTTTTTTTTTTTTCCCCCTGGGTTTGAGTATCTTATTTTACTGTAATGTGGGGGGCTTTGAGCAATTACATTTGAACTTTGTGTTTTTAATTTTCATGTTCTGGGCATCTAAAATTTTCATTGTGATTTGTTCTCATTGAATCAGAAACCTTCAAAGAAACTACACTCTTTGCAGACTGATAATTATACCTCTTGTCTGTCAGGTTTGTCTTCAAGTCTAAATGATACTATAAATATGCAAAACAAATTATTTTGGAAGAAACTTTGCATTCAAGTTCTTTACTCCAAAATGCTCAAAACCTTCACTCCATTTGAATGAAACAGCACAACTGGGGGGTAAGGGGAGAAGGGTTTTAAACACTGCAAACTTAATTTATTATCCAAGCTGTAAGAGAAACAAACTCCTAAGTGTCATAAAGAAAGCAAAGTGAACTGTCACATTTTACACTAGCCTTAACTTCAGATTTTATATAACATGGTTTGAGTTAGGTTTTATTATAGCAATTTACCAATGCACTAACCCAAAAGATAACTTTTGACAAATGTTTTGAGAAATTCTGTTATTGCATACTGAATAATATTTTTGTTTACTTATTTTTTCACATAGTATGATATTCAACAATCTTGTTTCTATCATGACTTTTCTTCAAAACAAATAATTTTTAAAAGGTAATTTTCCCCATATTATATCAAGAAGAGGCATCAGAGGTGAGGATCAACGAACTCTAGCTTGCTGTGGAATACATCCCCTTCCTTCAGGAAATCCCAGGAATCTGAGTCAATAATATTAATTAGATCAGTCTTTTATTTCAGGTTGTTAAAACCTGAATGTGTAAAGTTATTATTTTAGTGCTCTGTAGCCTTCAGAGAAACTGCTTACTGGAAGTACCGGAATATGATTGTGTGGGAATGGTGGAGTTAATTACACCGTTCTGTGTTATACAAATATATGTTCCATTTTCTTGAGAGAAAATAAAATTTATTGTTTGGATTTATTTTTTTAAAAAAATTTATTAAACCTGGGCATTACCTTTTCAAAGTAATATATGTTAACCTATATGCTAGGTTTTTAGTTTCAGGTTCCAGATACTCAGGATATACATGCAAATGCACATACACCCTGCTACTATGCTAAACTGATTTTTTTTTATCCCTTTCTATCTTTTTGTGAATGAGAATGCTCCAGCAAATCTGCATATAGAGGTGTTCAGAGGCAATAATAAAATGAATGCACAAATTCTGCAAGTGATGTTTCTTTCTACCAGCATTGCTGACAGTGCATCCAAACTATGGATTGCACGAAAGTAATCCCTAAATTAATCCTTAGCAAACAGCCACATGGCTGGGTTCAGCATTTATACAAACATTCTTCCCATTCTAACAATAACTCATGGGATGCTAGCTCAGAAGCTTCTGCTTCAGAGACAAATGAAACCTAGCTTGGATGGGAGAGAGGAAGAGGCTGCACATCTTCATAACATTTGCATTGAACAATCAGGAACATGAGCTGACCTTAGCAATACTAATAGGGGAAACCAGAAACATGATTCCTACAGTCCCCCAAGGACCAGAGGAAATCTGTCTTGTGCTATGATGATAGCCTTAAAACTGCTCTTATGTATCATTTTCTAAGAGACAATGAGATAAAAATGAAACACAGGAGGTTCTGTCTGAACTTAAGGAAGCACTTTACTGTGCAGGTGACTGAGCACTGTTGCCCAGAGGGGTCATGGAATCTTCATTGCTGGAGATGTTCAAAAGCCAGGACACGGTCCTGGGCAACCTGCTGTGTGTGACCCTGCTTGAGCAGGGAGTTTGGACCAAATGACCTCTGGAGGTCCCTTCCAACCTCAACCATTCTGTGATACTGTGAATAACTTAAAAATCTCTATAATGCTTGATGAAGACAAACATTTTTTTTTCTCCTTAAAAGCTTATTGTATTTAAATACAACTCAAGCTTTCTCCCATCTTTGAGAGATATGGCTGAAACATCACTGTGAAGAACAATGTTTATGTAAAATAAAGAAGTTATCAAGTTATAGTACATCATGTGCTTTTTCATGTGCTTTCCAGGGGAGAAAAAAAAGTGTGTGTGTGTGGGGGGGGGGGCGGAGAGGGAAGGGAAGGCGGGGACAGGACACACCACAGGGATGGGGAAGGTAACAAAGAGAAAGTCAAATAACTGTTATTGTTACAAGTTTTTCTATCACATAAATTGCCAAGTGATGAAGAACTTTAAACAAACAAACAAAAAACAACAACAACAAAACTCTGTTATATAAAATCTGTCCTCAAATTTACCCCGGTCTATTTATTCTTGTGTCACAACTATGCTAGGAATAGTAGTTTCCCAAAGTAAAGTGTGTGTTTGCAAGTATAGAAATGTATATATATATGTATATATGTATATAATTACAAATAAATATGTATGAATATATGTGCATGTGTTTGTTCACACATCTCTTTCCCTACTTATAGAAACCATTTTGAAATCTACTAAGTCACTCAGTGACTTCATTCAGAGGGTTTTAAACATGAATCTAAATACCTGCATTTAGCCACCTGGAAGTTCAAATCAACCTCTAAAATTATTCAGCTGTGGAGTTCCTCCATATTGTTTAAAGCAACAAGTGCTGGCATTTAGAATGTTCCACTCTGTTTTGCTTTATATCTACAGGAGAATACAAAGTCTTCTAGCACTATGAAAAAATTTAGAGGGTTTTTGCTCAGAATAATAATAATAAAAAAAAAGTAATAAGAGGTTATATAATATAAGAGATGAACATCATATTATTATACATAGCAAAATACTAAATAACCTGCTTAAAAGTATGGATAGCTTGGAGGTAGCAACTTTTAAGTTTGTTTGAAGAATCCATCTGGTCCAACAGCTTTATTTGCTGCTGTGTCTTTCATTAATTATTTATAATACTCTTATTATCTTTCTATTTAAAGCATCACATTGTTCTGAGGATAATTTAGCTAATTTTAGATTTTAAGTTGTTCCTTTGCTTGGTTGTTATTAAGATGCTGGGAGCTATATAATGATGTGAAGTAACAAATGAATTCTTACTTAATTCCTCTTTTCTATTCTCTAAAATAATGCTACTAAGCTTTTTTAACTGCAAAAATTTTCTTCCTGACCTCCATCATCCAAGTAATTTTTTTTTTAATATACAATTCTCTTAATAATAGTTTCTAGTTCAGTTCTCTATTGTTTGTTATATAACACACATACTGATTTCCTCTCCTACTTCTGCAAATCTTTAAATATTTTAAAATATATATATTTTTAAATGCACTTTACCTATTGTTTTAAATGTTGTTCCTGTTCAACATGGATTTGGCTTTGTGAAAGAAGCTATGTTGTTATGAAAGCAGAAAGGTAAATTTTCCTCTGGATACTCTTTATATCTGAGAATAATTTAAAATGCTTCCTGTAAATCAATGTTTTGTATGAAAAATTTGAAGAAGAATAACTTACATAGGAGTGCAACCAACTTTAAAAACAAAACAAAACCACGTGATGCCTGAACCTTGAATACTGACAGAAACAGATCAGAGAAACAAAATAGTAATTAGAAAGTTGACTTTTTTGTTAACCTATTGTTCACCAATGATAATTAATTGAAAACTCAGCATTTTATTTTATTTGTTTTTGGTCAGAAATAGGTGCACTACTCTGGCAATAAAGGTAATGGCAACATTTGAACTGTCAGGTATTCAAGAGTTATAGGGGAAAGGTTTTTGAAGACTTTCAGTAGACAACTGGAGCTGCCTGAAATAATGATGCATAGATCATTACACTGTAATTACTGCTGCCCTTGATGTTGATAATGATGGTTGGCAAGAAGAAAATAGCAAGAAGAAAAATTGCTGTCTTCCACAGCTACTGATCTGATTCTGACATCAGTTGAATCCTACAGAGAAAAAAATGGAGTACTGAAAAAGCAGTATCTGACTGTATGTGTTGAGAGGCAGAGACTCAATTTGCTTTTCTATCTGCTTGCAGAAACCCAGCAGCAGTCCTTAAAAAGTTCAAGCCAGTCTGAAACCAAAAGGTTCAAATGACACAGCTGCCTCAGCGTATCATTTGCTGTGAGGACAACTACTGGCCAAGATGGTTCATGGGCCATGCAGACCAGCGCATCCAAGAGACACACTAGACATGAAGCATCCTTGTGTCATTTGCTAGTGGGAACTGAGTGAATTTCCCAGCATGACTAAACTCACCCATTCTGTCCTTTCTTTGCTCCCTGGGGTAAGGCTCACAAAGACAAGCGTTACATAGGTGCTCTACCCATGTAGTGCAAATACTACTGTTTTCTCAGGAGCCATGAAAGTTCACTTATGGCAGTGAGCAATTGGTTCCGAGGGCTCTGGGCCAGACACATTCTGCAGCGGAGTGGGGGATCGAGGCGGGCAGGGCTTTTTTCCTGCATCAAGGCCACTCTAGGCAGACGAGGGAGCCACCAGGACCTGGCAGCCCTCGCGAGGGCAGCTGATGAGGCATGGGCAGAGCCAGCTGCACCCCCTCCCTGGCCGTACAAAGGCAGCCCCTAGGGAGCATGAGCAACCAGGAGCGCAGCAAACAGGACGGGCAAACAGGGCGTGATGCATCAGTCAGGGTGTGGTGTGGCAGTTTGCGTGGCAGTGCGTGCAGGGAGGGTGCTCTCACCACTGTTTTCCAACGGTCTTTCCCAACAGTGGTTGTAACCTGCTCGTGAAGAGCCTAGCCATGGTATCCACCAGACAGAGAGCCATGTCCTCTGCATCTCTTGCGGCCTCTACTGATGTGGCTACCCAGACAGAACATGCAGCTGGGGAAACACGCAGCTGTCTAGGTCTTGGGCTGCAGGGTGTGCCCAAGCCTTCTGTCAGTGTCTGACAGCAGCAGCAGTGGGTATGCCTGTGGGAGGTGTGCCCAGGTTGAAGAATTGCTCAGCCTGGTGGCAGAGCTTTGGGAGGAGGTGAGTAGGCTGAGGAGCATCAGGGAGTCAGAGAGGGAAATTGACTGGTGGAAGCATACCCTACCCTCCCTGAGACTGACTCATGAGCCAGCCAACACACAAGAAACAAAGGTTCCCTTGTCCCACCAGGCAGCCACTATACAAGAGACAAAGGTTCCCCCATCCCACCAGGCAGTAGGAGGGAACCTAGGACAGCTGGGGGAATGGATGCAGGTTTCTGCTCAGGATGGTATGCGAGCCCTCTCCCTGCCTACCTCACCTTCCCGACTACCCTTACATAACAGGTATGAGTCTCTAGAACATGACAGTCAAAATAACAATATAGAATTGCAACGATGTAGAATTGTTGCAAAACAATGATTGTAGAATCCGGTTGGAAGGGGTGCCTAAGGCAAGGCAACATATCACTACATCTTCTATCAAGAAAGAAAGAAGGGTTATTGTCATAAGCGACTCCATTCTGAAATGGACAGAGGGCCCAATTTGCCATCTGGACACAACCCAAAGGGAAGTCTGCTGCCTCCCTGTGGCTCAGGTAAGAGTTATTGCTAGGAAAGTCACTCACCTGGTACTCTGACTATTACCCATTACTGTTTTTTCAGGCTGGTAATGATGAGGTAGCAAGAAGTCCAAAAGCGATCAAAAGGGACTTTAGGGCTTTGGGGCAACTGGTTAAAGGATCAGGAGTACAGGTCGTGTTTGCCTCTGTCCTTCCAGTAGCAGGGATCAATGTTGACAGGCAGACTCAATACGTGGGTTTGAGACTGGTGCCACCAGCAGAACTTTGGTTTTCTTGATCACGGGAAGGTCTACGTGACACTGGGCCTGCTGTCACCAGATGGGATGCACCTCTCTGATAGGGAAAATGATTTTTGCCCAGGAGTTAGCAGGGCTGATAGATAGGGCTTTAAACTAGAGTCAAAGGGGAAAAGGGATAAAACCAGGCCCGCCATTGATAAGCTAAGGGATAGCATGCCAAAATCAGAGGAATGGCATGCTAGTGAGGTCCTTTGGTCTGCTCCACGAGGTGCTCTGTACAATAAGGAGCATTTGAAGTGCTTCTACACAAACGCACCCAGTATGAGGAATAAACTGGCCCAGTCCCAGAGCTACAGTATCATTGGCATAAGTGAAACATGGTGGGATGAGTCCTGTGACTGGTGTGTTGCAATAGATGGTTACAGGCTCCTTAGGAGGGACAGGCAGGGAAGGTGAGGCAGTGGGGTGGTGCTGTATGTCAAGGAGGGGCTGGGCTATGTGGAGCTTGCAATTGGCAATGGCAAAGTTGAGAGCCTCTGGGTAAGGATTAAGGGACAAACAAATAAAGGGGATGTTGTCGTGGGAGTCTATTACAGACCACCCGGCCAGGACAAAAACGCCGATGAATTATTCCTTGAGGAACTAAGAAATACCTTGAGATCAACTGCCCTTGTCCTTATGGGGGACTTCAACTTGCCAGACGTCAACTGGGAATATCACATGGCCAACATAAGCAGACCCAGGAGGTTCCTAAAGCACCTTGATGATAACTTCTTGGTGCAGGTGCTAAGGGGGCCAACTAGGAAAGGTGCCCTCCTAGATCTGTTGCTTGAGAACAGAGAGGGTTTTGTGGGGGACGTGGCAATTGGCGACCGTCTTGGTCACAGTGACCATGAAGCAGTTGAGTTTAAAATTTTTGGTGACAGGACGAAAACTGCCACCAAAACTTCAGCCCTGGATATGGGGAGAGCAGACTTCAGGCTGCTCAAGGAACTAGTTAGTAAGATCCCCTGGGAAACTGCTTTTGAAAGCATTGGCATTCATCAGTGCTGGTCAATCTTTAAGCACTGCCTCCTAAAATAACAGGATCAGGTAATTCTAAAATATCAGAAGTCAAGCAGGTGGGGCAGAAGGCCGGCTTGGCTGACCAGGGATATTTTTCTGAAGCTTAGGCATAAAAAGAGTATGGCTGCTGGAAGCAGGGTCAGGCAATGTGAAAGGACTACAGGGACGCTGTTCGCCTTTGTAGGGAGAAAATTTGTGCAGCCAAAGCCCAATTAGAGTTGAAGCTGGCCAGGTCTGTGGGAGACAATAAAAAGGGCTCTTTTAAATATATGAATAGAAAAAGGAGGACCAGAGAAAACATAGGTCCGCTACTTGATGAGGGTGGTCACCTCACAAACAAGGACATAGGCAAAGCAAGAGACATTTAATGCCTTCTTTGCCTCTGTCTTTAATGCCAATGATGGGCTTCAGGACTTCAGGTACCCTGAGCTGGAGGACTGTGATGGTAGGAATCATAAACTCCCAACCAACCCTGAACATATGCAGGATTTGCTGCTTCACCTGGATCCATACAAGTCCATGGGTCCAGATGGGATTCATCCCAGGGTGCTCAGAGACCTGGCTGATGTCCCTGTGGGACCTCTCTCAATTATTTTTCTATGGTCTTGGGAATCTGGAGAGGTCCCAGGTGACTGGAAGCTTGCAAATATGCCAATTTCCAAGAAGGTCAAGAAAGAAGACCCTGTCAACTACAGGTCTGTCAGTCTCACGTCAATGCCTGGTAAAATTATGGAGAAGATTATCCTTGAAATTATTGAAGCGCACCCAGGGGACAATGCAGTCATTTGTCCCAGCCAACATGGGTTCATGAGGGGTAGGTCCTGCCTAACAAATTTGATTTCTTTTTATGATAAGATCACCCATCTAGTCGATCAAGGGAAACCAGCTGATGTAGTCTTTTTGGATTTCAGTAAAGCTTTTGACACAGTTTCCCATAGGATCCTACTAGACAAAATGTCCAGCATACAGCTAAACAAAAACATCATATGATGGGTGAATAATTGGCTGATGGGTAGGGCTCAAAGGGTTGTGGTAAATGGGGCCACATCAGGCTGTCGGATGGTCACCAGTGGGGTCCCCCAAGGCTCAATTTTAGGGCCAGTTCTCTTCAATGTTTTTATAAACGATTTAATGTAGGACTAGAAGGTGTTTTGAGCAAATTTGCTGATGATATTAAACTGGGAGGAGCTGTTGACTCTGTTGAGGGTGGAAAGGCCTTGCAGAGAGATCTGGACAGATTGGAGAGCTGGGCAATCACCAACCCCATGAAGTTTAACAAGTGCAAGTGCTGGGTCCTGCACCTGGGATGGGGCAACCCTGGCTATACATACAGATTGGGTGATGAGACGCTGGAGAGCAGCCCCGCAGAGAGGGATCTGGGGGTTTTGGTTGACAGCAAGCTGAATATGAGCCAGCAGTGTGCCCCGGCAGCCAGGAGGGCCAACCGTATCCTGGGGTGTATCAAGCACAGCATTGCTAGTCGGTCGAGGGAAGGGATTGTCCTGCTCTACTCTGCACTGGTGCGGCCCCACCTCGAGTACTGTGTGCAGTTCTGGGCACCACAGTACAAAAAGGATGTGAAACTGTTGGAGAGTGTCCAGAGAAAGGCTACTAAGGGCCTAGAGGGGAAGACATACAAGGAGCGGCTGAGGTCTCTTGGCCTGTTCAGCCTGAAAAAGAGGAGGTTGAGGGGAGACTTCATAGTGGTCTACAGGTCTCCTCTCTCCCTCTCCTTCCTCTCCTCTCCTCTTCTTTTTTTGTTTTAATATATATATATATATAAAAACTTTATTTGCCAAGTCTTTAAAACAGGTGCAAAGTTGATACAATAATCATAAAAAAAAAAAAAAGAGATGAATGCTTACAACCAACCAGACTTAGAGATATACGGCTCTAATTTCGCTTGTCCAAGAGCATGTAGTACAAAGATATTAGGTTATATTAAGGTATTTGTTATCCATTGAACATCTTCCCTGAAATGTACATCTCAAACAAGTGATACAAGAAAATCTTCAGATGATTTAAAAAAACAACAACAAAAAAAACCAACTTTATAGGTACACTAATTTGTCCAAGTTAGTGAAGTAATTTTATGGACAGCCAAAAGAAGATTATTATGTTTAAACCGGACAAAACTGATTAGACTTGAGGATGCTTGATATTGCAGTTCTGTGTAGGTGTCAGCTGAGTGCTCAGCATGTAAATGATACCATAATTTTAGTCAAAGGAAGGTGTAATTTTATGAAATGGGTTTATGGAGAAAAGGTAGAAATGTCCAGCACATGTGTTTGTATTTTTGCTATGGTATGCCAGAAGTTCAGTACCAAGTATGCTTAGTTCTGGGAGGCTCTCCCAAGATTGTTGCATGCACACTGCAGTTGATGTGCTGGAAAATGCACTGAGGGGCTGTTGGCAGCCTTTCCATGATGCCACATGACATAATCTAGACAACTACTTGCTATAGCCTGCCAACAACATGACAGCACAGAGAATGTACTTCTGCAGAAGTGATATGTGCAGGTTTGTTGTTGTTGTTTGTTTGTTATTGTTTTTTATTTTTCTGTGCTACTCATTTGTGTACAAATGAACATAAGAATCACATACCTGAAATTTGCAGACCTCTTTCCTTCATCTTTTTCCCATACAGTATCCACTTCAGGCCTAGAGAGTCAGCATGCCAGTTAGCTTTGTTTCAGTGGTGCTTGCTGTGACATGGCTGATTAAGTGTCAGGTTGCCAAGTGACCCAAGGTGCCTTGTAACCATCCAATTTTGTCTGCTTGATTTCAAAATATGGCTTGAAGAGAGGTTAATGTTAGTTGTGATGTGTTTTTCTGGCTTGTAATAGTTTAGCAAATAGCTAGGAGGAAGAAGAAGTTGTGGACCTAATGCACTTGGGATCTGAGCTTCCTATAAAGTGACTGATTACAGATTACAAGGAAAAGAGCAAAATCTTCCTGACGAAGAGTCTCGAGAGTCTTCTAGAATGTGCTGAGCTACTGAACCAGGAGTGAGGGTACCTAGGCAGGGAGGACTTACCCAGTTCCTAGGAACAGTTTGAATGAGAAAGTATTCAGTATCTAGCTAAGTAATGCTTAGAGGAGTAAGCCTTGACAGCTATGAAGAATAGCTTTTGTTATTCTTGATAAACTGTATGCTGTCTTCTGTCTTGGTACCCTCAGAGGAGAACAGCAGAGGCAAGGCCCATGCCATCCTAACTCAGTCTGAAGCTCTGAGTCAGTTATTCACTTAGGCATGTTCTTCTCTTAAAGCCCAAGTTTAACTTTAATCAAATTCTGTAGGGCTTAAGCACATTCTGAATTGCTTTTCTACACTAGGGCTTTAGGTGAATTGTATGAAAAATACAAACAAACAACAACAACAATAACAACAAAACATTAAAATGTTCACATCCCACTGATATTGATGCTCCTGCCCTAGATGGAGCTGCATTACAGGAAGAAAAAGATCTGTCTTAAGAGTTCAGAGTCATAAATGTTATTTATAAAAATTGTGCCTTTTATATAAACAAGAAAATTGTTCTAAATATCCTAGTTCTCTGCTATCTTATTTTCTTATAATAATCATTAAGAGGAACAGATGGAGGTTTATTTCCATTTCTTTATACCAGAAAGAAAGCATATGAAGATTTAATTTGCAAACCAATCTTATTTTTCTTAACAGGTTCACTGATACAAATTGTCAGACTTATTTCTGCTCCTCTTTCACCCACACAAAGTGGTCTGAGTGTGGCTATTATAAATGTAGATGTTCAAGAGATATTGCATTCTGCAAAAGATATCTTCTTCTATGTAAGAGCTTTTCATCTGTTATGAGATAATATACATGCAGATATTAAGACCACTAATTATTGTCACCTCTGTTAAAATGAGCAATAGAAAATAAATGTTACTACTATTCAGCAAATATAGAGGAAAACCTGTCCCAAAACTGCAAATGCCAACTAAATCTCCAGGAATTTCAATTTATTAATTATAATATATTAGTATACTGAATGAAAGTTTGAATTCTGAGAAAAATACCAATATTTTATCCATCAAGTGGACATCCTTTGTGTTATAATTTTTTGACTCACAAGAAAAGGTTGATTTTTTGTAACAGTAAAGTAGAAAGCTTGATGCTAAATGAAAAATCAAATAACCAATATTGCCTCGCGGAACTTAACCTGGCATGAAAATGTGCACAACATCTTAAAAGTATTACAAGCCAAACAAGCAGTGCC
Source organism: Cygnus atratus (assembly GCF_013377495.2). Taxonomy (NCBI): domain Eukaryota; kingdom Metazoa; phylum Chordata; class Aves; order Anseriformes; family Anatidae; genus Cygnus; species Cygnus atratus. The sequence goes on from NC_066362.1 coordinate 107,420,476, forward strand.
AAAATGCATTTAAATCAGGAGAAGTATGTCTTTTAGCAGTAAGTGTAACTAATATATTTGTTATGGATGAAAGGAAACTCCGAGCTAAAAAATAAAAATAAAAAAATGCAGCAGCTCCACTGAAGTTTAAAATGCAGGGCAGTATTCACTGAGATAATGAATTCAGGGTTAGAGGATTACAGAAATGAGAAGATAATAGATGAGCACATCCGAATGGGACAACATTTTAAAAGATAGCATTAAACTATATAAAACTAGCATAAACTATATAAACTATTTCCTGTGAATATGAATGATCCTGAGAAGATGTTATGATTTATACTCAACTTGGAGAAAGAGCTATCATTTAACCTCCTAAAAATAGATCCAGTAATTCAACTGATTGTTATATAACAATTCAAATCAAGATAAAGAGCCCTAAGAGATTGCCAGTCTCTGCATGAATTCCAGCACCTGGTCAAGTCAATTGTAAGGGACTTCAGTGGGGTAATCACTATTCACTTTCTGTGCTATATGTGCCTGCTCATTTAGATGTAGACAAAACTTTTGGACCAAAACATCTTTCGTAATCTGCAAATAATATTTCATAACAATGGAACATCTTAACAGAAAAGTTAGGGAGGGGAGAGTTGGAAATGAGATTATGAAAAACCAAGGTTATGAAAATCAAAAGGATTTGTTCCGTGGAAGGTGTCCTAACTGCACAAGAGGGAGACATCATAAATAAATAATTTTCTACAGATTGGGCCACAGGAAGCACAAAAAATACACAGCTCTGTAAACCAGTGGCTATTCTCTCTGACTGATAGTAAACCTTGATATAAAAATGTCTTTTATCCAAGTGACTTCTCAGTGTAAAATGCATAAACAAATACTATTCTAACACACTGTGCCTTAATTTCCATCTATAAAATAAAGATGATTGGTACTTCCTTATGTTATGATGTTGTTTTGCAAATAAACTACAAATACTATAAATTCGGTTTATATTCATAGTTTCTTCATATAAAGCTAAAATATTTACACTCAGTACTGTTAAGCAACGTTTTCTGTATGTTGAATAAACTATCTGTTTCATTGACTACTTTGAGAGATATATGTTATTAGTTTTTCATTACACTCAAATGTCATATGAAGGGTGGGAAAAACAAATAAATACTAAATATCTAAAAGGAAGAACTGCATAGGTTTTACTATAGATTTCATCATTTAAAATTCCTTAGAATGATAAATGTAGTTTCTCAGATTATCTACACAGCCACATTTAGATCATAATCTTTATTCACCTGTGATAAAACTGTTCACAAGCCTTTCATAGTGATGGATATAAGAAGTATCTGAAGCTCCCTTCCTCACAACAGCAAGAAAACAAATTTATCATGCATACAGTATTTTGTGGTAATTGAACTATGTAAAGGTTAGAGTCACTTGCTTTTTTTTGGAGTTTGTACAATATTTTGAAGACAAATGCAGAGCAAAGTGACAAACAGAATGAATAAACAGTTTAAAATTGGCCCCACATATGGATATATAATTAACAGAGTTTCTTACTAACTCAGTGAGGTTAAGCTACTTAACAGCATGAAAAACTTTGAAAATATCACTCTGTCATGATGCAGCAGTGGTAAGCACAGCTTTAGATATGCAGCTGCCTTGACTCTGATGAGGCCAAAATTTCTCTTCTCCAGTGTAAGACACAGAATCGTAGAATCATAAAATCATAGAATCATTAAGGCTGGAAAAGACCTCCAAGATCATCTGGTCCAACGTCCTCCTACCACCCACTAAACCATGTCCCTAGGTACCATGTACAACATTTCCTTAAACACCTCAATGGATGGTAACTTCACCACCTCCCTGGGCAACCTGTTCCAATGCCTGAATACTTTTTCTGAGAAGAACTGTCTCCTAATCTCCAACCTGAACCTCCCCTGGTACAACTTGAGGCCATTCCCTCTAGTTACCTAGTTAAGTTATCACTAGTTCCCTGTGAGAAGAGGCCGACCCCCAGCTCCCCACCACTTCCTTTCAAGTAGTTGTAGAGAGAAATAAGGTCTCCCCTGAGCCTCCTCTTCTCCAGACTAAACAACCCCAGTTCTCTCAGCTGCTCCTCACAGGACTTGTGGTCCAGGGCCTTCACCAGCTCCGTAGCCGTTCTCTGGACATGCTACAGGGCCTCGATGTCTTTCTTGTAGTGAGGGGCCCAAAACTGGACACAGTACTTGAAGCGCAGCCTCATGATAGCAGAGTACAGGGGAATGATCACCTCACTCGTCCTGCTGGCTATGCTGTTCCTGATACAAGCCAGGATGCCGTTGGCCTTTTTGGCCAGCTGGGAACACTGCTGGCTCAGGTGAGCATCGACCAACACCCCCAGATCCTTTTCGTCTGCGCAGCTTTCCAGTCACTCTGCCCCAAGCCTGTAGCATTGCATGGGGTTGTTGTGGCCAAAGTGAAGGACCCGGCACTTAACCATGTTGAATCTCATCCCATTGGCCTTTGTCCATTGATCTGACCTATCCAGGTCCTTCTGCAGGGCCTTGCTACCCTCCAGCAAATTGACACTTCCCCCCAACTTAGTTTCATTTGCAAATTAATGAGGATGCACTCGATTCCCTCATCCAAATCATCAATAAAGATATTAAAGAGGATGGGCCCCAACACTGACCTCTGAGGAGCATCTTCAGATCAGGTTAGTTTTATCTCACCTTCACATTGCAGAACATGCTCCAGCTACCTATTTCAGATACATCATGTTTGCAGACACAGCAACTGTTCCCACACTACCTTATTTCCTCTGCCCATGTCTGATGCAAGGTTGTGACTATGTGCCACTATGCCTTAGAAATCTCATCAAGAACAGATCATGTCTCCGGTAACATTTCCTCTTCTCCTTTTAAAAAGCAAATCTCAAGTATTTATGGTAAAATAGGTGTGTATGGAGACAAGTATGCTATTAGAAATTCCAAAACTTTTTGTAATGTAAGACAGATTACTATCTCACTGCTGCAAACAGGGAAAGTTTATTTATGAACATATATTAAAATCTCTACAGAGATCATTTGTTAGTTACTAGGGCAAGGCAAACAGGCAACTTTTTCATCTGTAAAGGTGTGTGACTTCATCCTACCTCCAGCTACACCTTGTGTAGGTTCCTGGCCACCAAGGTGATGAGTAAATGAACCATGTCCTTATTTTCAACAGTTAAAACAATTAAAGTAGAGGAGCTGAAAGGGAAATGGCCCCTCTCCTAATTCTAGTACTACTTAGATGTGAGAAGAGAAAACTAAGTATGTCCTCCTAATATTTCCAGTGACACAATATTCTTGAAAAAGAACAATATTAGCTCTTCTAATAATTCCTCTTTAATTGTTTACCAGACTGAGAGCAGAACAGTTACTCTCTTTTCTGAATGCCTGTAAATACTGCAGTCATTTTGTTACCAGCAAATTGTTATCAAATGTCTAGAAACAAACAGAATGCATTCATTTCCTTTTTGTTTGTTTGTTTATTTGTATGTTTCATGTAGGTGCTATATTAACAAGGCAGGAAGAAAAATAATAGCATGAATTAATGGAAGTAGAAATGTAGAAATGTGACCAGAAACACAGAAGGTGCACAGTAACAACATAATGTATCTAGAAAAACACCCTTCTGGCAGGTAAGCTATTACAGTGTTTGTCTTTTGCTAATCCTTAAGAAGGAAGAAGTTCTCTTTTTCTCTGAAATCCCCCTTGGAAGGTAGCATTCCAAAAAATTCAACCAGAGACTGCAGAACTCTATAGTAAAATGTTTGCTCATATGAATATTAAGAAAGCAAAAACTCTACTGTGTATTGTGATAGATATGTGCATATGCTTTTTTTTTTTTTTTTTGGGGTGGGGATAAAATTAAACTTTGATCCTATGTGAAACTTCTGGAACAATAATTCTAGATCATTAATAAAATATACTTATACTTGTAACTGTTGCATTAAAAAATCCTTATATTTCACTTATTTACATGGCATGTGCATGTCCCAGGAGAGGTAATTATTAGTAAATCCATCTTTCACCATTTGGATGCCTTGGTTTTGTACCTTTCCCCTTTTCTTACCATCATCTTCAAACGAACCTTGAAAAAAATAAACAGGGTTCATCCCATAATTTGAGTAAAAATTTAAATTAGGCTATGAAGCTGCAAGTCTATATGAATTTGTAAATTGCTCTTCCAGTTTCCTCTCAACAGGAATGCAAAAATAGATATTCAATATTAGCAATTAATCAAAAACTTTCTATATTTTCAAATGTCTGGACTAATTAAGATAATTTATAACATTCTAAACACATACTTTTGATAACTGCAAATATTTTAACTCCAGTAATTCCATGGATCAAAGATATCACTAAGTCTAATTAGGTAAAGTCATACAAGCTTTGATAGTTATGGCCCAGTTGCTGTAGTTGTATTTGCCATTGCTGTGCCAGGCCCTGGGGAGTTGGCCAGCCAGGCCGGGCTGCCCTGGGCCTTCGCGGGGCTGAGCTGGGTTTCCCCAGTGTCCCATGACCCAGTGCCCATTGCCCGACCTGGCTGAGCTTCAGCTCTGTGAGTGCCCCGGGGGGAAGGGGCTGACTGCCCCAGGCCATCACTGCGGGGCACACAGTCCTGGGGGCATGAGGGGGCTGTGGGGCAGCTCTCAGCCCTGCCCTGGGAGGAGCGGGAGGGCAACAGGCCAGGATGGTAAAGTGCATGAAAAGAGAGCTAATGGGACCCCCAGGACTGAGGAAGGAAGGACCCCAGCACCAGCATCACACTCCTTCAGACAAAAACTCAGGGTGGTGGTCATGGGTATGATGTGCCCATCCCTCCCATGTCTTTATGTGGGGGATGGAAGCACTGGCCTTAGGCCACATGGACACTGGAGGGTGACTACAGCACAGACAGAATGTGTAGGTACTGGAAAGGTTTGCTGAGGTTGGGTAGCAATTTTAAATGTGTTCCTACTGAAGTTTGTCTACACAGAATAACTATTAAAGAGCTGAAACATTTATTGGACTAAGAATAAATTTTCAGCTCCATATACACGGTGTGTTCCCATGTGGCCTGCACACAGGAAAATGTTGTTGCCATCATGCACAGGTAGTTGGCCTTAAATTACCTGATCCCAATTTAGATGGGATAAAGTAGGGCTTGTCTGAATGATACACAGCAACACTAGACCTTATCCTCTGAACTCATAAAAAGTTGCCATCTTTTTTATTCAGTATTGTCATATATAGGACATAAGTGCCTGATATTTTCTAGTCTTCTATGCAACATGATATTTTTAAAAGACTATTATTTCAGAATATATTTAAGTTAAAATTTGTATGATGATAAGTTAAACGGTGCTAACTCCTCCCAGTCATGCCATGCTTTTTTAGGCTTTGTTCTGCTACTTTTTATATAACACATGCATACAAAATGTTTGCCACAACGTATACTAACAATACTACTTCTTCACTGAAAAATCCTCATGATATTCTCTCTTTGACACCACTGTACTGGGTCTGGCTTGGAAAGAGTTAACTTTCCCTGCAGCGGCCCATGTTGTGCTCTGCACTTATAGCTAGAACAGCCCTGAAATCACACCAGTGTTTTGTCTATCACTGAGCAATGCTGGCACAGCATCCAGATTCTCTCTAAACCCCCCAAAGCCAGTAGGCTGGGGGTGGGCAAGAGGTGGGGAGGGGACATCACCAGGGCAGCTGACCTAAACTGACCAAAGGGATATTCCACACCATGTGATGTCACACTCAGCAATAAAAGGTGGGGAAAGGGAAGGAGAGAGGGACTCTCATTATGAAGATGTCTGTCCTCCCAAAAATGTACATGTATAATCCCATGACATGCATAGAGGCCCAGGATGTGGCCAAACATCTCTCGTTGATGGGAAGTAGGCAATGTGTTTTTTTGTCTTCCCTTTTTGCTTCCGCATGGCCTTTGCTTGTTTGTTTTGTTTTGTTTTTCTCTTTCCATTTTATCAAATTATTCTTATCTCAACCCATGGGCTTCTTTTTTCTTTCCAGCATACTTCCTTCTCCCCCTCTCTTCTTTTGAGGAGGCAGAGTGCGAGAGCAGTTGTGGTGGAGTTTAGCTGCCCAGCAGGGTAAAACCACCACAACTACCTATCTTTCATATCAATTATGCTGGGCAATAGTTCCAAATAACATGGTCTGAATTAGTTTACTGTGAAACAGTTTTTCTTTCTTGCTCTCATATTTATTTATTTGTATTTCTCACTTTTCTTTAAACAATACAACCCAAGGTTAATAAGGGTTACAAGACTATATATATAATTTTTACTTGATACATAAATCAGCCGGACTAAATTACCATATTCTCATAGTTCTGCTGATGATTTTTCCCCAACACACATTACTAGTTGTGAATGTCAATAAAATAAAGTGATGCTAAGGCCTCTAATGTGTACAAAAATGTGAAGCTTATTTTGTTAACAGGAAAAAAAAACATCTACTATTATCCATGAAAATAACTCAGGGGAACAATCATCCTACCTGTTGCTTGAATATATATTTGTTTATTAAAACTTTCATATTACTTATCTAGCAGTCCTCATTATGATTACTTTGTGAAAAGTTGTAAAGATCTTTCAAAGAGGAATTAAAAATATCTTGTCAAAAAATAAATTGTATAAAAGGGACCTTGCATATCTACACACATACAGACACATGCTCTTCTCCTTTGTTGCATGTTTCCACCGATGTGCTGTGAAACCTCTGCCTAGGAGACACTCTAAGCACATGAATCAAATGCACCATCTCACAATGAAATATAGATATAAAAAATGGACTCTGCCCATAATACTTGACAGAAGCTCTTGTGAGATGACTTTTTGTGAGATATGTTGAGAAAGTGATTGCTGCAGCAGGGGTTGATCTCTACTTTCTTCTCGTATTTGGTGTTCTTCTCACCTTTGCTGCAGACAATTGCATCAGGAGGTCTTGCTGGCCAGGAGAGTAACTTGTTTTTCTCCACAGAGAACAGTTAAGATGCCCAGGAAATAGAAACTGTTATCATGAAAAAGAATGGCAGTGTCAGAGGAATCAGACTGGGAGAGAGCAGAGTGCTTTACAGTGAACACAAGTTGAGTTTTACAAATTTTCTCAGAAGCTATTCCATTTAACATTCTTTTTGTAAACAGCAAAGCAACCAGTTCCGAACATTCCTATTCCGTACCTTACAACTAACACCAATACCAGCAAACCGTTTTATTTAAACAGAAGTTCTTATGAGAATGACATCAAGCGAAGATGTAAAGCATCTTCTTTTAGTCACTGCATATCACATGGGGATGAGGTGCAGTCATTTAAGAGGTAAAATACATCTCAGGAATCCAGATAAATGACAGCAGAGACTTCACAAACTCAGCCTTCCTTTGTATGTCTGTACTGTTCTGATTGCCAGGAATAAATAACAACCATAGAAATTTCTGACACCATTAAGTCTTCTAAGTCTACTGCTGTTTGCACCCGTACCAATCAATCTCTACTACCTTTATCAGTTGGTGGAAGGACTGCATTAGATACTTTCTCATTCAAAAAAAGAAAGGGATCACTCTGGGAGAAGGGGACTGACCAATAGCTCTCCACTCCTAATTCTGCACCTCAGAATGCCATCTTGTTGTTTACATTAAACCTGTTTACCTACTTCCCTGTAGGCTTAATGAAGCACATGAAAGGCTGTTGTTTTCAATAAGAAAATGACTAAAAATCCTCTGCTCAATACTTCGTAGATCCTAACTACAGTGCAAAGATAAATGGTGTCCCACACAAGATACATAAAACATACCTTGAAGGAAACCAAAACCTCACAAAAAGAATCAAGTGGTGTATTATTTCTAAATGCCAAGCAGGTTAGGCAATTTTGATGAAATAAGATAACACACCCAGTCTTAAAATCTGCTCCTGAGGTACTTTACTCCTATGGTCTTTAGTAAGAGTGATGGTGGCTAAATATCCCACATTATCTGGATCTACAAGAATGGCAAAAAGAAAATTAATTAAAGTTTTCTTTTTTGTTAGAGACAGGTAATGGATTAGTACAACTTGACAAGATGCTTCAGGACTGGACAGTCCACCTTAACCTAGACAATTTTAGAGAAATAAAAAATCATGAATTTGCTGTTCTAGCAGCAAATAAAACATCTTAACTTGAACTGTTTCAGTAATCAATATTTAATCTGCACTCACAGCATTTTTATTTTAGCTGAAAAGGGCAATAAGGTGGAGAGTTCTGTAGCCAAAGAAGGAGCTTCATTTTTGTTACTTTGGGTCTGTTTTGCCACAGAAAGATCAATTTCATGTTCCCAATATTGACAAAATAGGGCAGTCCGTCTTTTCCACCAAGTTATTTCTTGCTCTCTAAATACCAGCCTTATTTTATCAGGCAATTTTAAAAATTTCAGCTGACCTTACTGACCATGCCCTAGAGTATTTATACATCTTTCAATGATGTTGGAATTGTAGATGTGTCACAGATACTCAGAAGCATTTGCACTTCTCAACCATATTCTTTTATTCTCTGTAATGCAACAAAAACTCATAACATAATAAATGAAACCAGAAGACATCCATATTGCTGCATTAAAGCTCAGCAAACTGCAGATAAATAACACTTAAATCTGCCTATAGTTAAAATGATAAGGAACTTCCTAGCATTATAGTCAGTCTACAGAGGTAGAATGTGTTCCATTGAGCACATTTTTATTTATTTTTTATTTTATTTTTTTACTTTTTATTTTGTCACTCTTAGAGATCCAAATTACATGAAAGAGGAAAGACATTTTGTTATTGGCAAAATGATTGCAAACAACCTCATAATTATAAATGAGTCTGGGTCTATTGATCTATTTTTTTATTATTTTTTTCAGCATATCAATTTTAGAGAGTGCTGCATTTCAGAATGCGTGTACAGAAGTTGAGACCATACAAATACTCATCTCCAAAGGTTTGTGAATCATTTATTCTTATTTATTTACACTTTTATATACTTTCACCAGAATAAAATAATTGTTTTTTAACATAGTCAGGAAAGCCACAATTAGTGTATTTTTGAATAGAATAAACTTGTACACCCGATAGAACTTTTGCTTACAGACAAATATCCTATAAATGTTTTTCTCACGTGCTGACTGCACAGCCTATTTACAAATGAGGAACTCAAGTTAATAACTGCTTATAGCAGTAAATGTGTAGTAAGGAAGGTGAAGATGCACATTATGCATTTACTCTTTAGCTTTAAAAGACTATTTAACCAATATTATACAATAAGGTATTTCAATATCTTATTGACATCAGTATATATATCAATAATCATTATAGTTAAGAATGAATTCATACATGAGGATTTTACGCATTTGGAATCGTCAAGTTATGAAACAGGATTTGCAGCAGCAGAAAAGCAACTCAATTTAATAGTCTTCTTGTGTAGAAACTGTATATAGCTCAAATTTGTGTAAGCTGCAATCTTATTATATAGTCGCTGAACATGTAATTACACCATCTATTATTATAATTGCTTTGTCCTCTGAAGACATCTGAAAATAATTAATAAGACCGAGGAAAATTATACTTTAAAAACTCTTGTATGGTACATCAAGAGAAGGAAATCCTTCCTTTGAAATCTTTATACAATAATATTGCCTTCACTGGTTTAGTACAGCGGATGCTATAATGCGGTGAAGACTGTATCAGAAAATGTTTCATTTTTAAACAAAGTCATTTTCAACTCTTTCTAAAGAAAATAATTTACTAGTTGCAAATTGTATCAGATTTCTTGATTTTGACAAAGAACTGTCAATCCCATCAGCTTTGTTACTACAACTCACAATGAATTTTTAAATGAGTTGGTATAAAAACAGATTTGAGACATTTTAGCTTTACTCTTCCTTCTGACTGCAATACTTTCATTTTTATTTTCAAGTATCTATTCCTACTGCTGAGGAACCCTCAATTCAATTTGGATCAACAGTAGAAAAGTTCTAATTCGTACTCTCAGTATGCCACTTATGTTCTTTCCCTATGATCAATGAAATCAATCTGGCACTTTGTGAGGTCATTATTTTCCCACAACTACAAGTCATTTCCCCATATATTCAGTCTCATCCTTACAGCCAACTCCTCAAACATACACAGTTATAGACAATGAAATGCATTTTAAATCTTTTCAGATCACAAGGTGAAAAACTTAAGATTATTTTTACCAATAAAATCTTCACTTTTTCCCCTCCTCCCTAAGGTTATTTGTATTTCCTTAGAGAGCCTCACAAACTTTTACTTTCAATAAGCTATATTAAAAGGTAGTTTGCATGCTAGTCAGTATTTCAGTATTTTCAAATTTGAATTATTATTACTAACCATTAATAGATATCAAATTCCTATTCTTTCAGCTATAGCTTCTCTCTCTCTCTTTCTTGATCAAGAGCATAGGATGTGTTCAGACATTGCAATATGCAAAGGCACAGAGCACATGAAATAATACTAAAGGAATCCTGCCAAATATTGCTGTCATAGGTGGCACTGAAATACCACAGACTTCTATTGACCCTTGTCATCTTCTATTCATTGTGTTACACTGTGCAATAATACTACCATTAACCATGATGTGAGGTAGTTTGTGCCCAATTTACGCTAGAATAGTTATAATAAAGTAGACATATTTTTGATCCAATGTACTTATTTCATACATATGCCAAATGATTATAACAATATATATCAATGATGGTCTTCATATAAATATAAATTTAGCTGTAACTTTCCTATATCATTAGCCATAAAAACTTGTAGAGCACTGAGGCAATATGAGCTACTAATGGGCAAGCAATACAGCAGTGTACCTTCAGGGGCTAATTTCAGCAAACATTATCAGCTTTACTTTCATTTACCCAGTCAAGCAAATATCAACAATCATTTTGGTCTCGCCTTACTGAAAAGCATGAAAATTCATGACAAAATAATTTCATTCGTTCTTAAACGATATGCACAATATATATACTAGAATGACTGTGACCTTTTGAAGCTTCTTCCCAGCACAGCAATGTCATCATTTGCACTTGTAAGTAGAAGTTTATACCTAAAAATTCAAGATTAACCTCTTCAATAATTACCTACAAGACCTGAAAATTGCTCTGTTCTTATGAGCTCATATTGGTCTTATTGCTACATTTATGCATGCCATGTTATTAGTATGCAATAAAAAAAATGTGAATTCATATCTGCCACCCATTAAGAATCATCCATCAAAGGGAGAAACAAATGCACTCTGTAAAAGACAAAGGAGACTTCACTCATAATGATACGCTATGTTTTCCCAATAAAATATTCCAATGGCATTAGGAAGGTGTGTCCATTTGTTAGCTGAACTTTCCCAACAGCCAAAGTAACCTATCTTATTTGTTCTGGCATGCAGTGCAGCAGTTATATAATCTCAGTATACCATAAGAAGACTACTGCAACTTTATTAATGCTAAAATATTTCATTTTCATTCTGGCCAACTGTCTTGTATTCATGTCAAGAACAATATATTTTATTTTTTTTCTCTCAGACCATGCAATGTAGGCAATATTTCTTCTGGTATACTGTTATGTTAAAACTTTCAGTAATTCCTTGACAATGAGCTTTATTCTGTGTAGGCTACTCCAGGGCCATGAAGCTGCTGGTGATATTTGGTGCTTGATTCGGGATTTATTAATTTGGAACTAATTCTAGTGAGGGTAGAGAGTAGAAAGCAAGATCCAATTTATCAGTCTGACAGGAAAAAGAATAGACAAAATACACAGCAAAGAGAAACAAATAGATAAATAAAAGTGGAGAATACTGTGCTTTAATTGTGTTATGTAAATACATTCTGAATTTTTCAGATTGAAAATCTGTAACTTCTTTGTATATGTATACATACATATGTATGTATGTATGTATACATATATATAAATATGTATGTATACATATATATGTATGCATGTATGTATATATATATATTTTGTAACTTCTTTTAGTCAGTGCTTGACAGACATCAGTAGCCATCTATTTAATTTTCTGATTCCTACTTAGGCATTAAATTCACGCAAAGGCTGCAACGACTGTACAATGTGACTCCATTAAGTCGAACTGCTAAATCAGTTATGCCTTGTTTATTCTCAGTCTCTGTTTATTAATGAAATATAAGACACAATCTTTTAAATCCTAGAAAGATGTCAGCGTAATTGACAAGATAGCATAGGCTTAGTGACCTGCTTCTATATAGGAGTCTTTTGATTTGTAAGTAGGAAAAATACGTTACTATCAGAATGAACTTTGTATGTGACATGTCACTTGGTGGCAAAGGCAACATACCTGATAACTGCAGCCTCTTGCAGCTTTGTGTGCAGTACTGTGCCACCATGAGAGAAGGGAGAGTTCTCCTTTCCAGCTGGAGGTCACAGAGTTTGGAAACTTGTCAGGCCACCACCGGAGGCCCTCCAGGTTAGTCAGACACCTATGGCCTCAATGACATGCAGGAAACAGGGCTTCTTAACCTCCTGAGGTCACTCTTCCTCCCAGGTGTCTATGATTTTAAGATGCACAGAACTTTGAACTCTTAAACTTTGCTCAAATACTTTTCTGCTATATATTTCTGACTGTAAACCTCTCAAATGTAAGTAGAGTGGGAACAGATTTTGATTCTTTTCAGTGTCACAGAAAAAGCAACTGAATTAGAAAATTGTACTGTTGGACGGGTGATTGGTAACGTAATACCAGCCTGTCAGGACTGTTAATTCACTGTCAAACTTCAAACACTGGGAAAGAGTCTTGTCGTTCTGGTAAGGCCCTTATCCAACTCTGTGTAACACTTCTTAGATGTATCCTTCCTAAGTGGTAAAACTGCCTTTCTCCTGAAATGACTGATTTTATTTTAACAGCATAAAATAATATCTATTTATTCTGCTGCCTGCTGCTTTATTCATCATTGTACTGTGTGCAGGTGTTTAGGTGTTGGCAGTGGAGGGGGGCCGGCAGGCTCCTCTGTGAGTTGAGGCCAGGGCCACCCCTTGCCGGCCCCAGCCGGTCCCACCCAGCTCCAATGGCCCGGCCCCACTGCAGGGCACGGCTGGGTCCAGCAGCCAATTTGGCGGTGCCTTGTGGGCAGCCCGGGGAAGGGAGGGCAAACACTGCATGGCAGGGAGCGGTGAGGGGAGCGGTGTGAGGAGTGGCCCTGTGGATACCTGGATGGAGGAGGAGGAGGAGAAAGGGCAGGAGGTGCCCCAGGTGCCACAGCAGAAGTTCCTCTGCAGCCTATGGAGAGACCATAAAGGAGAAAGGCAAAAGCGAGAGGAAAAAGCAGTGGCACGGAGGAGCTGTTATGGACTGATTGCAAACACCCTATTCTCCTGCGCTGCTTCAGGGGATAGATGGAAAAGTGAGGAATGAAGGAGTGAAGTTGAGCCGAGGAACACGGAGGAAAGGGGAAGGTGATGTTTTAAATTGCTTTTGTTTGAAAGAAGGCAGCCTCCTCTAGGTGGCCCTGCTTTAGCAGGGGAGATGGACCAAACAATCTCCAGAGGTCCCTTCCAACCTAAACAATTAAATGATTCTCACCACACACATCTATCTTAATTGGTAATAAGTTAACTTATTTTTCCCCAAGGCAAGTCTGTTTTACCCATAGAGGTAATCGATAAGTGATCTCCCCATCCTTATCCTAATCCACGAGCTGTTTCATCATACTTTCCTCCTCTGTCCTGTTGAGCAGCTTAACAGGCACTTCATTGTCATTTTAACAGTCTGTAGCTGTGACCAGTCTTATTAGGAACATAGCCATACCTATGTCTTTCTAATTGGTCTTCATTGGTAACTGTTGAGAAAACATAATATTCTGTAAAGATATCGTTAGACCAACTACACAACTCAAAACCCAAGAGTCTTGAGAAGATAAGTAACAGAAATGGTTCACTCCAAAGTGAATGTTATAGACCTCTCCAGCACTAAACACAGCAGGATCCAACGTGGTGAATAAGCGAATTCAGATTATTATGGATACTGTGAGGCATGGTGTGTGTGGGGCCACACTACAGAATACAGAGTAGTAAGTCACAAAGTAGTTAGAGGGCCAACATTTGCTGTTTAGCAGTAGCTTGGTACCTGTCTTGCTGTATGCTGGCTGGCTCCTGCAGAGTCACATCAGCGTATGTGAGTAATGCTCCCTAGTGTTTGCTTCCAAGTGTCTCTCTTCACTGGGACACACCTCAGCAAGGCATGCAGATCAACAAACACACTGTGAAGCAAACTCAATACCACTGCCCAAAATATACCCCCTCAGATGAAATCCCTGTGAAGTGTAGGACAGAAACAAGCTGTTTGGAGCCAGCAGAGAGCCAAGCACATCCTCACTTTTAAGAGCAGCTGTAGAGTGTCAGAATTGCTGTGCTGGTCCTTGAGAGAGAAGTGTATTCACTCACTGACTTGTCTGAACTAATAAATCCTGCAGAGTTTGAGCTGTTTCAGGGTAAATGCTGACTGTCTGCAGGTGGTCATGGATAAACCACCATATATGGAACTTGGGGTTTCTGATGGATCAAAAGCTCGACATGAGCCAGCAGTGCACACTTACAGAGCAGAAGGCCAAATGCATCCTGGGCTGCATCAAAAGAGGAGTGGCCAGCAGGTTGAGGGAGGTGATTGTCCTCCTCTACTATGCCCTTGTAAGGCCCCACTTGGAGTACTGCATCCAGATCGGGAGCCCCCAGCATGAGAAGGATGTTGATCTGTTAGAACGGGTCCAGAGGAGGGCCACAGAGTTTATCAAGGGGCTGAAGCACCTCTGCTACCTAGAAAGGCTGAGAGAGCTGGGGCTGTTCAGCCTACAGAAGAGAAGGCTCCAGGGGGACCTCACTGCAACCTTTCAGTACTTCAAGGGGACTTATAAAAAAGATGGGGAGCAATTCTATGCTCAATTGGATAATGACAGGATGAGGGGGATTGGTTTTAAACTAAAAAGAGGGGAGATTTAGATTAGAGGTTAGGAGGAATTTTTTCTCTCAGAGGGTGGTGAGACACTGGAACAGGTTACCTAGAGAGGTTGTGGATGACCCATCCCTGGAGGTATTCAAGACCAGGTTAGATGAGGCCCTGAGCAACCTGATCTACTGGGTGGCATCCCTGCCTATAGCAGGGGGCTTGGAAATATATGATCTATGAGGTCCCTTGCAACCCAAGCCATTCTATGATATATGGGTGAAAACTCTTTAGAAGTATGCTGTGACTTTAATTTCTTTATGTTTAAATGTATGCCTTACTGTCCTATTAATGAATGGACATAGTCTCTGTCCAAAGTGCTCTGTAGTCACTATCATTTCTCTGCCTAAATAGTAATAATCTCAGAGACATTCCAGATATTTCTGGAGGCAGACAGGTAGACAGCAAGTGCTGTGTGAGATTCAGACGTGAAGTGAGATGAGCACATTGCCTGAGGAGGGATGAAAATGTGGGTAGGAATGAAATGAAGGGTGGGAAGACTGTAAAATAAAAAACGAGAAGGAAAACTATCAAGTTAATGAAATGCATGTGTTTGAGTAAGAACAGTCTTTCTCTGTTTCAAAGGCTAAGACTAAGCAGTTGATTGTTAGCTACATTTCTCCCCCAGACAAATGATATATGCAGCAGTTATCATGTATTTAGTCTGTTGCCTTGCTTACAAAACAGTAAGGCCTTGATACTGTGTATTCAAGTGTCCATGAAAGATTTTATTTCACATGAATGTCAGAGTGTATGAGGTTAAAAATTCAGATGGAAACCTTGCAAAAGACTTTAACAGGAGGTATGAATTAACTGATTAGTTGAGTTGCACCTGGCCTTGGGAGTCATCTGTGTTGCTCATAAAGCTAAATTGCTAACCCTATGGACAGAATTGTAGCTGATCTAAATCAGCAGAGCACCATGTTTGCAAACTGCCAATTTGGCCCTATGTAGTGGACAAAATCTTAGTACATGCAGGTTTAGAGGCATTATTTTACACAGAACCAGCAAGCAATATATTGCAGACTGAAGACAATGTTAATTGTACTGATAATATGGAGCTCAAGAACCTGCATATGCTATATTGCTTTCTTCTTTTCAGCACGTTTCAAATGCAACCTTGTCTTTGGCCTGTTTAAAGTAAATTTATTTAGAAAAATATTAGAAGCTAAAAATAGCTTAGAAAAACATAAATCTACATATGGTTCAAAAATATCTCCTCATTCTGATGAACAATATTTCTGCAGTTTATAAATAAATCAATTCAGCTTCTTAACATTCTCTGACTGAAGTAGCTCAGAAGCTACTCCAGAATTTGACATTTTGATTTTAAGCTGCAGTGCAGAAAAATAGACTGTGTGTGAAGGTCACCGACAATTCATCGAAGAGATTAAACATTATAAACTGTCTAGAAACATTTCAGATATTCATTTCTTTATGAAAAGGCATCATATAATAAGGTTTTGAAATATTTTCTGAACAAATAAAACTAGCAAGGGGCTAAAGCATTAGATAAATTATAATCTAAACTGTATAGCCAGATAAAATAAGATACCAGGAAATTACTATAACCACTTTTAGAAATAGATAAGGTAAATACCAGTGTGTGTATTGACAGTTTTGTTTGTTTGTTTGATCTTCTTCATGGAGAGGTCATCTAAATTTTTAATGGCATGTAACATTCTTCCTCAAAAACAGCATTCAATATTTTAAAATTTTAAACATAACAGAAAATTATATTTTCTACTATATAACGACAGTGATAAAAATTACAGCATGTTACAGAACACATCAAAAGGTTCAGCTGTCCATTGCCTCTTTTCCTGTGCCTGTTCAAAATTCATACTCCACAGGCCCATTGAAAAGAGTGATAATTAATAAAGTTAAATCCAAAATGGCTTTAGGAACCAAAAGTGAAATTTATGCTGAATATATAATGAATATATATTTATGTTGAATATCTAATGAATATATGTGCCAGGCCCCAGGGTTGGCCGGGCTGCCCTGGGCCTGTGCAGGGCTGAGCTGGGTTTTCCCGGTGCCCAGTGCCCATTGCCCAGCTGGCTGAGCTTCAGCTCTTTGAGTGCCCTGGGGGGAAGGGGCTGACAGCCCCAGGCTGTCTCTGCAGGGCACACAGCCCTGGGAGCACTGGGGGGGCTGTGGGGCAGCTTTCAGCCCTGCCCTGGGAGTGGCGGAGGGCAGCAGGACTGGATGGGAAAACACACACGTAAAAACCCTAAACAGACCCTCAGAATGAAGAGGAGGGAGGATCCACATTAGCACTGGGATGCTGGTGAAATGACACCCTCTCTCCTCTCCACTTCACGAAGAGTAGCAACATGAACGCTGGGACCCAAAGGAGCACAGAAGGAGTGAGCATAACTCCAGAAAAAGGGAAGCGGTATTAGGGAAAGTTCCTTTGTAACAGAATTTTAAATGTATCATTGAGGCTTTCACGGACTTGGACTAAGAGTGATAGTACTACCCTAAGTAAGCTAACAATAATTTGTATTTTGATTATATTGTTAGGATTTAATTAGACTATCAATAAATTCTTGGCTTAACATTTAAGGCACATTTTATTTTTGCCCACAACAAAATTTTGAGTTTAGTAAGTCATCAAGTATAACAGATCTATCTTTGTTAGGTTTTACCATTCCACTTGCTGTTGAAATTTGCTGTGTTCTCCTTTGCAATTACTTTTACTTTCTTCCAGAGCATGCCTGACTACTCCAAAACCATATCTCTAGTATTCCCATGCTATATGAGTTTCCCATTCTGTTTCCTTCCATGATCTGTTTAGCAGTTTTTTGTTAATTCAACATACAATACATTGATTTATTACAGTGAATTTCTATTTTAATTCAAATGCCATCTAAGTGAAATTCCTAACTTAGTGCTTATACCACATTATGCCCAAGAACCAAATCTGTACAAGTCATACCAAAACCCATTAACAGAGACCAAAATGTGTTTATGCCTCCCAGTAAAGTTATAAAGGGTAGAGTATTGTAGTGTTATAGAGTGTATTATAGAGTGTATTCCTGCAAAACTTTTCACCAAACACAATGCTGGTATTTGGTTTTAATGGAAAAAATGTGAGGTAATCAGCAGCAAATATGTAGGATGCCTTCCAAAATTACCATAGTCCTATACGATGTCCTAAAACTGTGTACTTTGATAATATCAAGCATCTGTCAAAGAGCAAAGTGAAGATCAGCATATCTTCTGTCTGACAGAAATAAAAGGAAAAAAAAAGCAGAATTCCCCTTTAGCACCAGGATGATGCTGTCAGAAGTCTCTTCCAAGGAACCATAATGTGACCTATTTCTTATTTTAAAAGGATGTATTAAGTTTGAAATATTTGGGAAGACTCTGCAGCATCAGAATGAACATTCTGAAACGAGACTAAAAGTAGAGTAATTCAGCTCTGTTTATAAAGACTAAGTGCTCCTGAAAATCTCAAGAGCTATGGGATTTCTGCTTTACTTTTAGGATACCTGCAAATTTGTCAGGTCTTAATGCCAGGCTGGCAGCATAGACATTTTATTTTAACAAGATACAGTAAGTGAAAGTCATTTAAATAGCAACAGTGGCTGTGGAGAAGCTTATGTATAGAACCAGAATACAGAATAGAGTTCTTCAATCTAGGATATATATATATATATATACAATTATTAATAATAAGGCAAAGAAAATAGCTAGACCTTGAAGAGGTTTTTTTTGTTGTTGTTGTTGTTGTTTTTTTTTTCCTCTTAGGAATTTGTGAACATGAAGGAGCTTGCTCTATTTTCATCATGTGAAAATTTGCTGACTACAGTTATTGCTATGAAAGGCAGGTTCAGAGTAAAAAATATTCTCTCTAGAGTGAGCACTTATTTTATAAGGGAATGATCCACTTTCTTTTCTTCTGGAATAACCACAGAGCTAAACTGTTCAACCATCTTCAGCTGAATTCAGGTATCCAGTCAAACCTTAATCTAATCTATTTACCTAACCTGGGTCTAAATTCCCTGAAATGAAGTCCTCTAAAACTATAATGAACCAGTTTATCCATGGCAAACAGATTCTTAGCACACCTGTGGTCTCCTAGCATGAATAAAGAGGAGGAGGCTTTCACATCATACAAGATTTTTTTATCAGGAAGTGCAACCTCAAGCAATGCTCAAATGTAGGGAATGAAAATCACAGAATCACAGACTCACAGAATCACAGAATTGTAGGGGTTGAAAGGGACCTCAAGAGATCATCGGGTCCAACGCCCCTGCCAAGCAGGTTCCCTAGAGCAGGTTGCCCAGGTAGGTGTCCAGACGGGCCTTGAATATCTCCAGAGAAGGAGACTCCACAACCTTCCTGGGCAGCCTGTTCCAGTGCTCCATTCACCCTCACCATGAAGAAGTTCTTTCACATGTTGGTGCGGAACTTTCTGTGATCCATTTTGTGGCCATTGCCCCTTGTCCTGTCCCCACAAACCACTGAAAAGAGGTTGGCCAAATCCCTCTGTCTCCCACACTTAAGGTATTTGTAAACGTTAATAAGATCCCCTCTCAGTCTTCTCTTCTCAAGGCTGAACAGACCCAGGTCTCTCAGCCTTTCCTGACAGGGAAGATGGTCCAGGCCCCGTATCATTTTTGTGGCCCTCAGCTGGACTCTTTCCAGGAGATCCCTGTCTTTTTTGTACCGGGGAGCCCAGAACTGGACACAGTACTCCAGGTGAGGCCTGACCAGGGCAGAGTAGAGGGGGAGGATCACCTCCTTTGACCTGCTGGCCACACTCCTTTTAATACACGCCAGGATCCCATTGGCCTTCTTGGCCACCAGGGCACACTGCTGGCTCATGGCCAACCTGTTGTCCACCAGGACCCCCAGGTCCTTCTCCTCAGAGCTCCTCTCCAGCAGGTCGTCCCCCAGCCTGTACATGCGGTTGCTCCTTCCCAGGTGCAGGACTCTACACTTGCTCTTATTAAACCTCAATTTGGTTACTTCCTGCCCAGCTCTCCAGCCTGTCCAGGTCTCGCTGAATGGCAGCACAGCCTTCTGGTGTGTCAGCCACTCCTCCCAGCTTTGTATCGTCAGCATACTTGCTGAGGGTGGCCACTATTCCCTCATCAAAGGCATCGATGAAGATGTTGAACAAAATAAAAGGTGTATACCACCTTTCTATCAATTTCATTGCATTAAGCTATTTATAATTTGATAGATGCTCTCATTGCTCTCTATAACTTCCTAAGGAGGGGAGGTGGAGAGGGAGGTGTTGGTCCTCTCCTCTCCTCTCCTCTCCTCTCCTCTCCTCTCCTCTCCTCTCCTCTCCTCTCCTCTCCTCTCCTCTCCTCTCCTCTCCTCTCCTCTCCTCTCCTCTACTCTCCTCTCCTCTCCTCTCCTCTCCTCTCCTCTCCTCTCCTCTCCTCTCCTGTCCAGAATTGGCTTTGGGTACTTGAGATCCATTTTTTTTTCTACAGTTCACCTCTTAGGAATACTGCTTCAGTAATCCATTAGTAAATCTACAGATAATTTAAGGATTATTTTTATCTTTATGTATTACCATGTGGTAATGTAACAATAAAGATGAAATGTGGCATTATGAACATACAATTTTACATTAGTGAATTTGATTAATATCTGATAACTGCTTTCTATAAGGTAAGTTTCCAGTCTGATGAATTTTAGAGCTGTCAGTTACTGGAGAAAGAGAAAAAAAAAAAAAAAAAACAAAAAGAAACTTCAAAATAACAAAGTACCTGTAATTTCAACATTTGTTGTGTGGAATACACATACATAATATGTTTGGAAGTTACTAATTAGAATGCAGGTTTTAACATAAAAGCCTGTATTTAAGACTTACTGAATATAAGCTTTCTTCACAGCAGAATGGTCCATTTTCTCTCTTGGCATGCAGGTAAGTTAATGCATTATTGAAAAATCAATCTAGGTTGTTTTGATTCCATAAATAATTAAATGTACTGATTCAAAATTCCATCTTTTTGCTTATAAACTGCAGCTGACACTTTTCTGTAATGTAATCCCCCCACATTTTTTACTTGCCTGTTAGTGTTACTTTTATTTGCAAATATCAAGAAAAAACAAAGAGGGGGGGTGGGACAGGGGGGACGACTTGAGATAGTTTTCAGCCATACATCAATGATGTTTCCCTATGCAACACCTTGTGAATTTCATGAGGTTCCTTATTATCTCTTGTCAGATCAGTGGCTTGAGGCTTTTAGCTGTGCTGAAGAGCATAGAAATACTGGTATGCAAGCTTCTGGGGCAGCCAAAACTTCCATCTCAAATGGAATCAAACTAACCACTAAACAGTAAAGAGTTTTTGTATTCTTCATTTAAAAATCAAAAGGTTAAGATTTTACTCAGACTATGGTGAAATATTTCACAGTTTACAGATACAACATCTAGAGAAATATCCAAATGATAATGTTTTGTTAAAACACTTTCCTTTTCAGTTCTTTCTGAACTAAACTAAAAGGCAACAGTTATATATAAGTAGGTGAGGTCACTAACACAACTCTTATCCCATAAGTTACCTACATGTCCAGGATCAGTAAGTATATCAAAATAGCCATGACAACAAAAGTAATTCTGGATGCTGAGACTAACCCCCAATATTACTGTCATGTACTCCTGAATTTGAAATTAAAAATATAATGCAATTAAGATAAAAATCTAAAATTCTAGGGAAAATTAGTGTTAGTGATATAATAGATGTGTTCTGTTCATGTTCTGGTAAATACAGGGAGGCAATTACCTCAGTTAGTTAGGATGTATGTACACAACACACACAAAATTTCATCTCAATCTAATTAACAAGGATTTCTTTCAAAACGCAATTTCCTGCCCATCAGGTGAAGTGCCATGGTCATTTAAAAACTGAATAGCATAATCTCCTTCTGGCTGCTCAGTTCCTCTGCAGTTTCTTTGAAGAGTGTCTCCAAAGGCCATCTGTACATTTTGTGACCTGGCTGAAAATTTCCTTGAAACTGGATTATGTAGATTTCCTTCTCTTGTTTTATACCTGACTATGTGCTGGAGGGAGAGAATTTACTATCTTATATAAATGGGAAAAGGAAAAGGTCTAAAGGAAAGAACCTGTAGTGGTGTGGTGGTTTTTGTTTTGGTTTGGTTTATTTTGGTTTGGTACTGTTGTTTTTATTTTTATTTTTATTTATTTATTTATTTTAAGCATGAGACTTTTGTTAAAAACCTATGAGACAGAAAGGTTTCACAAAACTAACCCCAAAACTTTTTAGAACGTTACTGGTTGGTTTTACAAGAAACAAACAAACCAAAATCCAAACAAGAAAACAACAAAAAGATTGTTGTTGGATGACCGAATTATAGAAAATAGGTTGGTTATTGACAGACCCTAAAATAACAGGAAAAGTGTTGTCTTCATGAAGTCACTTTTTGGGAAAACAATTTCTCAGGCAATTACAATTCCAAATGATAACTGCTTACTATTCCTTGTTCCTCCTTGATCTCCTGGATTCTTCATAGTGAGAACAAGTGAGAACAAGATATGCTGTTCTACCACACAATATGCTTCTGTCACTACTCAAGCCAAGACATGTGCATTGGTATAGTTATGACTAAACTGTTGATACATTCTGGTTTTGCTCACAGCTCTGTAACTGTGAACAACTCTCCCAAGACCATATATAATGTATATATTGTAAAACTAAAAGGAGGGACATTTTAGTACTCTGAATATTGTTTTTGTTGTTGTTGTTGTTGTTGTTTTTTATAATATCAATCTATCATAATATTTTCCATCACAATGTAACATGCAATTCTATCTATTAAGGCTTGCTTACCCCCCCAAAATGAAAGATTTGATGAACTAAATGCTGGCAAAAACTCCAAATGAATTCATGTTGAAAATTCAACAGTGTTTCTCTGAGTCAATCCATGCCATTCTAAAGGAAATATGTATCTCCAGAAAAGTATTTGAAAACATGTTGGAAACTCATGTTAACCTATCCAACACTCAGCTAACTGCTTCCAATATTTCCAGATTAAGCTGCTGTGAAAATTCCAGTCTCAGTTGAATGGAACATTGTTTAATGAAACTACAAAATTTAATTTTGTGAATGGAGCCCATACTTTACATATTTAGATTAGTGCATAGCTGCATAGATTGGATCCAACTTATTAATAAAAAGCATCACTTTCAGAACAATAAACATATTTGATGATAACACGAAAATAAATTGTGGAAATACAGAAGATAAAAGTTTTATATTTCTAAATATTAATAAACTATTTCTATATTTCTAAATACTTCTATAGAACAGAAACAGAGGAATTATGCAAGTTAAAGGATCCTGAAAATTCCATATTTTAACTTAAGCGGGCATTAAGATTTCAAAAACTTCTACAAAATTAACTAGAGAACATAGATTATATATTTTTAAATATAGACCAGTATGTTCACAAGAAAGTCTAGCCTTTATAAAACTTTCATGAAGTCTAATATACTAATATATAGCAGTCAATAGCTGAGACATAAATCAATAGAATGTTAAATAAAGTTTGAGGAGAGAAGCATACCTGTCTCCAGTGTTAATGCTACAGGGAGAAAAGGAAAAATCTCCTGCTATAAAAATCTCTTTTACTAGTTCTACCAGATATTTCCCAGTACAAATATTTTTGATTTAACACAAAACTTCTCTGAACCAAAATACGATGCTAGGCTGCTCTGAAAACAATTGTTCAGGAAACCTGAAGGTCTTCTTGTACTCAACACAAACAAAATTCTTGTACTTAGGACAGAAAGGCAATAGTATTGTTCTGTCCTAGTTCTAATGATATTCTAGGATAATATTCCTTTCTTATTACAAAAATGAATCAAAATCAACAAATAGGACTAGCACTATAAGAATGTAGTGTATCATTATTAGTAATATTAAAATGAAATATTGTCAAAATGGAGATTTAAACACATTTAAAAATACATAATGATCATGAAAAAGGTAGATGAAATATTGTCCTCAGATTTGTGAAGGATTTTTGTACTCTCTTCAGCCATTGGCAAGATGAGGAATTAAGTAACAAATATAAATTAAAGTTATCTACCATAACTCTAACATTGTCACAATGCAAGAAAGTTTAGTTATCTCTGCAAGTAAGTGATAAAGTATGTTCCCATTATGCACTTACAGTTCCATTAGAATCAGAAATGGAGGTCTTCCTTTAAAGGGGAAGAGGTGGGGTGGTGCTGTGAAGCAGTACCTGCCAGGTACCTTCTGTGCAAAGAAGAGCTCTCTGAACACTCCAGAAAAACACACCAGATTCCTCCTGACTGTGGACATTAGACATGCGTATCTTGGGAGCAGCAGGCTTATTTTTCCTCCAAATTGCAGGGATCGAGCACCAGGATGATCAACGGGGACTTCTGATCAGCCCTTGCTACCCCCCATATTCCTGCTTCCTCCTCTTTGGATCCTGAACTCTGCCATCTCATGATCATCTATAATGTTTCCCATTTCTGCCATTTCTCATGTTGCTGTCCTGTTTGTGTAGTTATTGGTTGGCCAGCTGTGGCATGCACATTACTTGTCTTTTCTCTCTGTCACGTCGTGTAATTTTTCATGTCAGTAGCTTAGTGTAGCTACAGGCTAACTCTTGGCTTTATGCACTCCTTCCCTAGCAATTCCCCTCTCACAGATAGTATGAGAAGGAGCTACGACACCCCATCTCTCTGCCACAGGGCCTGCATGCACCTCCCATTTTAAGTCCCAGTAGAGCATAGTCACAATAAAACAAAATGAGTAACACCCCTTTAAGGCATATAGTACTTGTAGATTTTTTTTTTTTTGGGGGGGTGGGGTTGATAGTGCATGTAATAATTTTAGCATATTACTTTTTTTTTTTTTATATTAGACATTTACTATTCATCCCCATCCAGATTCACAGAAGTGCACTACACATGGTTTTAAAAATTATTTGTTCTGAATAGAACTTAGCAAAAATTAAAGCTTTGGGCCTCATTGTACTAGGTCCTGCATGCATTTGGTATGAAAAGATTGCCTCTTCAACAGAGAGCTTATCATCTAAATTGTTAGAAACTATATGCTGTTACAGAGATGATTCAGGCTATTTGATCAAAAAGCTAGAATTCTCAAAGGCAGATAAGAAATTCCTGTCTGCGCTCAACAGCATAAAGCATTCATGAGATTTCTTGCATTAGTTTCATTTCATTACTCATATAAACCACCACCATGCAGTCATTCTAGACAGACTAAAAATTACACTGTTGAACAATTAATAAGCATTAAAGAAAACTTTCAAATAGCTGTCTTCATTCAGCCAATTTTCCAACTATAAACTCTAAATGCTAACGTTAAAACTGAAAAACAATTTTGTGCTTCTGCAAGGCATATTATCCTAGATTGCAAAAAAATACAACTAAGGACCCTTCCAAAATACTTTGTCCCTTGGAATCACTTCCTGACTCTATAGAAATCCATGGTAAGTCCACAATTATCACTGAATCATAGAATCATAAAATGGCTTAAGTTGGAAGGGACCTTAAAGATCACCTAATGTTGTCCACCTCCTCCCCCTGAGCTCTACAGGGGAATGGGGAATGGGGGCTGCAGTCAGTCCCCAACGTTTCACCTCCACCGCTCCTTCACAGTCACTCTGCCGCAGCTCCACATGGGGTCCCTCCCATAGATGCCTTCCTTCCCGAACTGAGCCTGCGGGGGCTTCCCACAGGCAGCAGCTCTTCAAGAACTGCTCCCGTATGGGTCTGTACCACGGGATCCATCTGTCAGGAGGAAACTGCTCCAGCACTGGTCCCCCCACGGGCGGCAGCTCCCCCCAGACCCCTGCTCCTGCGTGGGCTTCTCTTCCACTGGCTGCAGCTCTGGACTGAGGCCTGCTCCTGTGGGGGCTCTCCATGGGCTGCAGCCTCCTCCAGGCCACATCCACCTGCTCCACCGGGGGCTCCTCCACAGGCTGCAGCATGGAGATCTGCTCCATGTGGGACCCATGGGCTGCAGGAGGACAGCCTGCTCCACCAGGGGCCTTTCCACAGGCTGCAGGGGAACTGCTGCTGTGCGCCTGGAGCACCTCCTGCCTCCTGCTCTCCTTCTGCACTGACCTTGGGGTCTGCAGGGTTGGTTCTCACTCCTTGCTCTCCCAGCTGCTGTTGGGCAGCAGGTTTTTTTTTTTTTTTTCTTTCTTAAACCTGCTCTCACAGAGGTGCCAACAACATCATTTATTGGTTCAGGTCTGGTCAGCTGGTCACACCTTTTGGAACCAGCTGGAACTGGCTCTTATCTAACATAGGTCAGCTTCTGGACTCTCTTCACACAGGTCACCCCTTCAACCCCATGCTACCAAAATGTTGCCACATGAACCCAATAGAGATCCTATACAGATGTGTTCAACCATGGAAACAGAACTAGCAGTATTCAGCCTGGAGTTCAACAAAGACAAAGCAAATGATTTGCTGTAAATCTTTTTTTTTTCATCTCAGTTTTGTAATCTGAGCTCACTATGTATATTCTTCAGTCCTGGTTCTAAAGAGACATATGCATATAATGAGGCTTAAACTTTTCAGTAAGGATATGTATTGTTTGTCTTATCTGGGTTTGTGTACAGACCATGTTATAAAAGTGTTAAAATGCATAATTATAATGAAATATAAATGTATAATACAGTTTTTGGTCCTGTTTAGATATCCATAGTTAAAAGAACATAAAGAAACAGCTATCTAATAAATTATTTAGGCAAGTGTTCACATTTTTATGGCACTTACTCAATATACTTTAGAAGTCCCAAGCTACAAAAGCTTAAATTCAGCTCAGTATTGATTTTCAGCTGATAAGCTTCTTTCAATCTTCAGTAAATTAAAACTGTAAATTGTGTCTGCAAGAGTACATACTGTATTTTACTTTCTGGAATGCTCTACAGGACTTTTCTGTTCTAAAATAAAAGTCTTGTAGGAAGAGGGGAGAAAAAAAAAAGATACTTCCTAATAAGCTTTCTTAATAATGCTTAAATATAGATAACTTTTTTTTTCTTCATTTACTTGAAAAGAATATCCAGATTTTTATTGATTAAATGGTTTTTATTTAATTTTTCAAGTTTGCAATCCCAAAATATCTTCCTCTGTAGTGTTCTCCCTATGAGTAGATAACTGCAATTTGACTCTAAAGGATTATACTCTATGCCAAACTGAAAGACACTAAAATTAGGCAACAACATCCAGAAAGTGGCCATATAGGATTTTCAAAGCAACCAGAGTCTCATCTGATTGCAGACATGTACTGCAACAATTACTGCAGTGCCTTTCAGATACTCAAAATGGATTTGTTTTAGCATGTAGGATCCTGAATGTCAAAATAAAAGATAGTAATAAAAGCATTAGCAAACATAAAATTTCAAGAGTTAAGGTGAGAAAAATGAAGGTGAGAATTGCAGAATGTTCTAAAATGTTAATGAGAAAAGAAGATGGTAAAACAAGGTGGTGGTTGTAGACCTGAGGCGCTTCTGGAGACCAAGACCTTCTTTCCTGCAGTGGTAGTCTCTGCATGATACAATTCAGCACATAGAAGTAAGCATTCATGCTCAACAGCAGTTTGCAGACAGAAGGAGATGCTCAACTGTGAGTATATTATCGAACACGTAAACCTATCTCACATAGATTGTAAATCATGTCAGATGTAATAAAGAAACTAGGCTAAGTCTCTCCTCCTTCCAGTCACAGAGCAAAACCAATATCACTGTACAAGAGGAAACTGATCTTTAGTGCTTCACCACCCCAACAGAGTGAGTGTTTTGGGGTGGAGGTCCATCAGGTGCACATGGTGCTGTTAGCTACATGGATTGCATCTCAAACAACTGCAGCAGGAGACTTTGTACAATTTTGGGACTGATGGGCTACAGAAGGCCCACTCACTGTCCCAGTATGATAATGATGGACCAGTGGCTTAGCATGTGGTCACACTGCGATTTGAAGCATGGTTGAGGACTGTGCAGAGAAGCTGGAGCTAGCTGTCACAGACTGAACTGTAGCCCATGCTACACCATCAACACGGTTTGAAGTGTCCAGGCTGAAAAGCTGAACACATTTCCACACCCTGTGCCATCAGTGGGGAGGGTCGAGGAACAGGCATAGGTTTTTGCTTTGTGGATCTCATTGGCAAAATTAGACTTAACAGTGACTCCTCTGCATAAAGAGTTACATAGATAGTTAAACAGAGTGCAAGGGAATAA
This sequence comes from Cygnus atratus, assembly GCF_013377495.2. Classification (NCBI taxonomy): domain Eukaryota; kingdom Metazoa; phylum Chordata; class Aves; order Anseriformes; family Anatidae; genus Cygnus; species Cygnus atratus. Next base: position 107,448,742 of record NC_066362.1, read on the forward strand.
ATAGTCATGTCTGAGTCCATGTGTAGTCAGCACAACAATTAACAAGGTAGAACATTTAATTAATTATAGCTGAAGATGAATGAACCATCAGTTTAGAAGAGGAGAAACTGGCATTATGTCCATTACAATGACACTGAAAGATTTGGAGATGTATGATTTTCTGTAACTTATTTCAGCAGTATGGTTAATGGAAGAATCAGAATGAGGATTTCCAAAGGGAACTCAATGAGTTTATTGCATGATATCCAAAATCTTGTGTCTGTTTATACAACTATAAAGAATCTACATATTTTAGATTTCTAGTCTAGCTAAAAATAAATAATTATTTTATACCTGACTAATAGGATTTGTACTGAAGAGTGTTATAACATATAAAGCTCAAATATGAATTGGCATGGAAATGTAAATTATACTGTTATGTTATCTAGACGTGCATTTGTTGCAACAATTGCTTAACTGCTTAACAGTCAATCATCTTGCCATGATTTTAATCTGTTGCTTACTAATGGTTGAGATCATTTATAAATGAATTTCCCCCCTTGTTGCTGGGAATATCTGCTCTAATTAAAAAAAAAAAAAAGACAAAATCCAATTTAAGATCTAAAGAAGGTTGTATTGAGAAGAAAGTTACTCTATCTTCACATAATTAATGTAAAACAAAAGAAATCAAGATTTTGGGAGTAACCCACATTTTAACTTGAATATTTTCAGAGAATTCAGCTCTGACTTGTTGTTGGAAATGCTTGAAAAGCCATATTTGTGAATTTTGTTATTGTTTGCAATTTGTTATTCCATTGTAGCAATGGTTTGGTTTACGTTCAGTTTTAAGCAAGTCAGTAGACCTGTAAAAATTATTATGAGCAAGCCTCTGCAATGGAAATTCTTCTATACTACTCCTTTTAAGTATACTTTAAAGAATTAGTGAGGTTATTATATCACTGAAGTCACTAAATGTAACAGATTCTGAGACTTTGCTATTCCATTTTATATTTTGCTATGCCATTCATGCCATAATGCTTAATAAAATACACTTTGAGTTTTCAGTGTGTTTTTAGAACTCTGTAGTTCTTATCTTCCTGAGGTTTCAAGTCCCCCAACAATATTCTTATTCTGTCTGTTCCAGTTAACTTAAAAACTAAAAATGTGTATTGAGAATATTTTTTTCAGTAGCTGAACTTCGAATGAGTTTAATTTTGTGCAGCATCTTGTTTTATAGCTAACACTCTTTGACCAAGAATCATTTCTAGCTCACATGCAACAGCCAAGAGTTACCTCCTTTTACTGCTTTAGGCAAATACAATTGCAAACGTTGCCCAAGGCCTTCAAAATCCACTGTAAAAAATGTTGTAGTGGTTATCCATTTGACTCACCAAGTTCAAACATTTATTTATGGTTTCTCCACTTGGTCTTTCTGACTTCAAGCAATCCATGAAACCAGTCTTGACAGCTACCACTGCATTGCTCTTGTTTTAGTCCCATCATACAAAAGGGACAAGGTTCATACTTTTTTATTATTAATTATCAGCGATTTTGGAGTTAGCCAATATTGTAGCTGATATGATCAAACACCTCCCTTTCAAAGCACGAATTAGAAACATCTGCTGAATCTTGGTGGACTTAGTGTGCCCCAAAAAGGGAAAAAAAAAAAAAAAAAAAAAAAAAAGGACAGGGTAAGAATGTCTCCTGTACAAATGTAGCTGCATAACATGCAGACATCTACATTTTGAGTGAGAAGAGATGAGAGACAACAGCACTACTAGGAACATTAACAGTGGAGGTTATGTGGGGACTTTGCCTCAGTGGTTATTTCTCAGAAATAAAAGTCCTGTTCTGGAGGCGGATCTTGAAAGCTGTTTTTTTCTTGTGTGTGTGTTCATAAGAAACTGAGTGGTATTTCTGTTTTTCAACATTGCACAGAAAACAGGTGATGTTCTTCAGTTTAAGGCCATATCTTTTCACATAAACTCAAATGTTTGTCCTTACTACTTTATCCTCTCAAGAGTGAAAAAGACTCCAAAAAAGAGTTAGACGCTCCAGAAACTCTGACAGGGACCTTTCTATACACTAGGAAAAGGGTTTGAAAAGTTGCAGTAGATGATAGAATATTGTTAGATGTGGATTGATGGAAGGTTAGACAAGATTCTGCAATAGTGTTCTTTAACTTCAGAAAAAAATACGATCAATTTACATAAATTGAGATTGTGTTATTGGGTCTTTTTTTTTTTTCTCCTTTTAATTCTGTTCTACTGTATTAGATTTTCTTATTCAACATAAGTAAATAGAAAGCAAGAGATAGAGCTCTGACCACATACAGATACAGAAATGAGAATGATTTTAACAGAAGAGATAAAACAATAGAATTGCTGTTCCCACTGCTGTTACTGCAGGCGTGTTGACTGAGAGCTGACACTGGTGTAGATACCCAAATGTTATCACAAAGAACATATTGTGAACCAATTTAATACACTTCCATACTATTTTTGACTTGTATCTCCTCAATAGTGCCATTAACTTTAAAGTTTCAGCCTCTGCACTCAGCAGTGGTGTCATTTACAACTGCTGCTTCTGCTACTGACTGAGGAAATTAAAATGCACTTAAAAGACATTACAGAGAACAGGTTTGCAAAATGTTGATTGTGGATTGACATTACCATGAGAAACAGTATTGATTTTTAATACTAATAAATGGGGTAATTTCCATGAAAAATTTTTACTATTTTTTGGAGGAGGCAAGTAAGAAAAAATATTCACTTCAAAGACCTAAACTCCTCAGTTGGGTACAGGAAGCAACAGATTTCTTATTCTTATTCTTTCTTATTCTTATTCTTATTCTTATTCTTATTCTTATTCTTATTCTTATTCTTATTCTTATTCTTATTCTTATTCTTATTCTTTTTAGATGCCTCCATTTGAAGCAGAATGGAAAAATCTTCTACGCTATCTGGAACAGTGTGCCTCAAATTTACACAGGGAAAACATATTCTGAAAATAATTGAGAGTAGAATGGTCATTTTCTAACCTGTCTGAACATACTAAGAACAGGCGTTCATTCCCTTTTGCTTTACTTTCACCTGCCCCTTCTTTGTTCAAGAGACCTTCCTATTACAATCTTCTACTACTTCCTCATCTAGTGTGTAGAGTAGCAAATGGAGCTAAATGAGCTTGTAGAACAAACTTGCTTCTATGTCATTAATGTTTAAACTCCTTTCAAGATAAAAGGTTCAGCATGAAATTACTCAAAGTGGACTGTCAAAGTTATCATTTTCAAAACCAACTTTTTGCATAATTCTGGGATATAGTATTATTATTGGCATTATTACACATGCAAGTAAATACAGCTTAAAGGCTGTTTAGATGTTGGTATTGTATGTCATTGTTTTAATGCATGGTGGCACTGAAAACCATATGCACATGTTTATAAATAGCAACCATTAACTCACTTGCAATGCAGACGGTATTACCATGATGTTAACTAGGATCTTTATTAGTTCAGCCTCATTATCTTAACAGTTTCAGAGAGAACAAGAATATTGATGAACCTTCTTGTCTCCTAAAGCTAAAATAATGAAGATTTTAATTTCATCAGTAAAATAAGGTTCCTAACTCTATCTCATGCTATGAAAAATGTTACTGGAGAACTGTGTTACATTGAAACATATTCTACACTGATCATTGCAGGTAAAAAGTTATTTTACAACTTAATCACACAGTTTAGACAAGAACTAAAGATTATTATTGAGGTTAAGTTGACATCATTAATGGAATTCATGGCTCCAAGCATTCCCAACCAAAACAGCATAAGTCTTGCATCACATTTCTACCAGATACTAAACAGATGAGATGAATAGCATACAAAAAATATTATTTTCAAGGAAATTAAACAGCTCTTTTCATCAAGAAGAAAAGAGGCATAAGATTTCTTTATGAAATACACCATTTCATGTTACAAAAATGCTTAGTATGCAAGTATGTATATAAAGTATTCAAATATGAAGTATGCAAATAAATTATTGTTTAACCATTTTTTAAATAAATTATTATCCTTGAGAGTGTGGATGTTCCATTACTTTTCAGGAAATTCATATTTTGTATCAGTTAGTGCTATTATACAGCATTTAGAGTTAAATTGTTTCATAGAAGATTCACAGATTATTAAAATAAAATAAAATAATGCTTAATGCTATTTCATTTATCTAAATCTTTTCATTTGTAAATAGGGCTTTGGCAAGACAGCATACACTTCTAGTGAGAGCAATTTAGAATTGGCTTATTACTTGGCTTGCCTGTCTACTATATCTTTTTCACACTTATTCTTTAGGAAATAAAATAATCTAAGCTTGTCTTACTAGTATTTGGAAAGTTTCAAAAACTTAGAGAGTTTATATAAAAATACTACCTTTATATATGTGCATCATTGGGAGTACTGTTGATTAATTAAATGGAAAAAGAAATTCACACCAAGAATGCAACTTTAAAAATCCATGAAATTCAATCTGTTTATATATTTGAATGTTCTTTCTTTTCATTTATTTTCTGGCTTAAGAGGCAGCACCTAACCTTCTAAAATGATGTAAATACATGATGGATGAAAGTTTTAAAATAAAGTGATTTTTTTTTTTAATAAAGACAAATGTTTCTGTGTTAATGAAGAAATGTTTGTATATGTTATGTTAAAACACTAGAAGAATTTCAGACATATTTCAAATATTAAGACTTAACATAAGAATATTTCAAATATTGCAAAATATTTAAATATATTTTTTTCAGTACAGACTTCAGAATGTGAATTCATCTTTTAGCACCACTTTGAATAAACACAATATCTATAGAAGTTTTTTCAGTGGAAAGTATATTAAATATGGGAAGTATATTAAATGAATACATTGTGAATGGGTTTTGTTGTATCTATCTTGATAAGAGGATTAAATTCACGTTCCCAAAACTAAGGGAAATTTTACCAGAAAGATGTTGATTACATAACTGGATTTTTTGTTTCATACAAGAAGTTAAAGTCAGTGAAAAGGAAGAAGATAAAAATATACTTCATAGTGCATGAATAGTAAAACAAAATTCATGTGGCCAATTGTATCTGGTAATTTCTTTTATTTGTAGTCATAATTTTTAAAGCTGGTAAAATTAGTACTTCTTTCCTTTAAACAACTCATCTCTACACAACAGTTCAATAAATAGGGGTTAAGGAAAAACAGAAAGTCTATATTTGAATAAATCTCTATTTTCAATAGCTATGTTATATTTTGCATCGTTTAAGAAATAGTAGGTGATCACAGTAATAAAAACTTAAGTTTTATAGACACCAAGGTTCCTGTGAGTGTTTAAGGTGAGCTTGGATGAGGCTTTGAACAACCTGATTGAAAGCATCTCTGACCATGGCAGGGAGGTTGGAATTAGATGATCTTTAAGGAGGTTGGAATTAGATGATCTTTAAGGTTCCTTCCAACCCAAACCATTCTGTGATTTTATCATTCTGTGGAAGAGCCAGCAGACAACTGCCATCTATTGTCTTTTGCATGTTTACATTGAATGATGGTCATCATTTTAACAGGTTTCCATATATCAGTATCATGTGACAATGTTGATCCAAACATTGTCTGTTGACTCCAAGTAGGTCTCATTTATTTTAACCGGCCCAGCTACCAGATGAATCAATTTTTGTCTTGATAGATTCTGTTTGTAATCTAATCAGGATAAAATATTCTTTTCTTTAATAAACACGGGAGTGTGTGTGTGTGTGTGAGGGGAGAGGTTGGTAATTTTTCCAAAATTTTTATTACACTAAAATTACAGTTAGCTTTGTTGATTGTATTTCAGTTTTGAATAAGGGACATAACATCTAAGATACTTTGCCTTCGCTTTGGGGAGGGAAGTCCATCTGCAAGTACACCTCACTTTTGCAGTACTTGAATGCCATCCTGTACACTGAGTTTATGCTGTCTGAATCTAGAGAATAGAGCTTCTTAAGATGAGTCAAATTTCTCAATTTTAGTATCAGTACAAACAGATATTTTTGCCATACTTTTAGTCATTGAGGGTTGTTGTTTTTTTGGAGGTAGGGTAATGGGAGGCAAAGGAGTGGAAAATGCCAATTTTTCATACAAATAATCTTCTCATGGGATTCCTAGCTTAAAAACACAATTCATAAGGAAGCTGAAATTACTGATTAAGAGGACAGAATGACCTAGCAGTAGGGTACACATTTAATGTTTTGAATTGCCTGTTTTCTTATAGCATTATGTAACTAATGAAATGCTTACTAGGGCAGAAAAAGAATGACACCATAGGCCAAAAGGTTAGAGAACTTCAAAATGGCAAGAAGATGTAGCTCTGTGCCCTGTTTTAAAATAGGATTTAATTATTTCTGGAGTGGAAAATTCTTTCCACAACTAAGTGACAATGGCCAGATGGTTTAGATAATGCTAGGAGTCACAGAGGATGGCAGCACACTGGCTCAGGTACACACCTACTATTTCATTAAACTGATTATCACCTTGCAAGAAAGAAGCCTAATCAACTGACCATTCTCTTTGCCCTCACTACACTTGCCAAGGTATAAAAAGCTTCTATAATCAAAAATTTTAAAGAGCTTCAGTTTCACCTCAACGCACCAGAGGGGAGGAAGATTTAAAATATTTAGAAGAGAGATGGACTGTGAAAATTGTTTATTGGCTATTATGCTAAGATCTACAACCCTTCCAGCTGCAGTAGGCAAGACAAATACAAAACACGTTGTATGTCAGTTTACTCATATGGCTGAGTAAGAAAGACTGTGCTTTTACTTCTGTTTACAGCATCATCTCATATTTATCAAGGAAGCCATACATTTAGACAAAACTTTCCTTAAGGAACTGGGGTGACTAGGACTTTTAAAACTATTATACATAAAAATATGTATAAATTTATAAATAATACCTGCTAGAAGAATCTCAAGAGGAATTACAAGAGCAGTTTTCATGAAACTTTATTTAAAGTTATAAAAAACATGGGTCTTGCTGAACAGTATTAGCCCAGTTATAACCTTTCATAAATGAAAACTCTCATTTCTTAGTGTAATTTCCCTTAAATACACTGACAACCTAAAAAGCCTCCCTATGTGAAACTGAGACCAGTTCCTCTGCACAATTTCCATCTCAACTTGGTCTTAGTGGTCTTAAGTGAGATTGAAAGTGTCATAGTCCTTGTCAGACTGTTCTTTCTGATGAATTTCACCCAGAAAACAAACAAAGAAACAAACAAAACAACAACAACAACAAATAGCATCCTCTAAAATTATATTTCTGTACCTTGGCATTCTCAGAAATTAGACAGGAATATTATGTGGAAAATGCTGAGAAGTTTCCAAAGGTAAGGTAATAATTCAAAAGAAGCAACAGACTGGAATTTACATCTGCTGAACACCTACTACACACAAAAAAAAACAACACTTCCAAACAAAGCAATTACATCAACCAACGTTAAGCTTGAGCAATCAACTTGTAAATCATCTTCCCTAATCTCAGATACATTTCAGTGTTTATGCACTGTTTATTGATATGGTTCCAGATTACCTAGTCAGGTAAATCTAGTTTAACGGGCAACTTTATAGTGGAGTATACCACTCAACAAAAGTATTTAATAAAAGGCTTATTTCATTTATCTGCATATAGTTTACTTCCAACAACAAAATCCAAATACAATAAATAGAGTTCTTGTAAAATTCTGTGCATTCATTTTGAAAAATAGGTTAATTGATATATTCATATAAGAAAAACTCTGTAATATAGCTGTTGACAATGAATTCTAAAAAATGAAGTGATGTTCCACATTCGTACTTGATTCAAATCAGAAATACAATTTCCAAGCAGAAATATGTCACATGAGAGATATTCATCTCGAAAATTGGAAAAAAAATAAAAAAATAAAAAAATCTTAGTATCAACTTAGGTTAATTACTCATTGAAAAGTTTTTAATTTCAAGTTTAATTGAAAAAAATCATAAAGTGGGGGTAAAAATGTATAAAGTATTCTGTAATTTTACAGTTTTAAGCACTAAAGACTTTAATGGAAGGAAATGTCAGTAAGGACAAGGTGCTACTTGTTTTAAGGTATTCTGAATGGGGGTTTCTTTGATTGAGATAAGCAGGCATGAATCTTTTCACTTTAAAGGAGTTTGACTATACACTAACCACTTTTAACAAGATAGTATTAAACCAAAAGGGATAATGCCCACTGTAAAGTATCACTACATCAAAAATATTGGTTTTGAAGGGTCCTGACAAATATCTTCCCTGCAAGAATTTCTGTGATTAGCAAACTCTTCTCCATACTATAAAAAACCTTCAAAGGTGACTCAACAATACAGTTTGAAAATTTCCATTGTCAAGAAATAGCACTCATTTTAGCTAGTGGTAGAAACAGTCTTGAGGATGTTTGATGTTTTACTGTGGGCAGCCTCAATGATGAATGGTTTTATCAATTCTAACCAACATTTGCACTCTTGCCTTGAATTAGGAGTACTCCGAGATTCTTCATCATGCGTGAGTCAAGTTGTATAACAAGGATGCATCAGACAGAAGAAACAGGCAACAAGATATTCTCTTACCAATGATAAGGGCAAAAATTGGAGGATTAATAGTTAATGGCACTTACCCAACTTCAAAAATGTACTTTGGTTTTATAGGTGAGTAAATGAGCAAGCTGGAAAATATTTTATCTTAGCAAAGCAGCTAAAAGCTCTGGAGGGCATTAAGCAACCTGTTCGTCTATTATTGAATAGTCACTGATACAGGCCAGAAAAATAATTTAGCATGAGGGTGCCAATTCCTAGTATTTCAAGGCATACCTTACCTTCACTCAAAAGTGGACATCCTAAGAGGAATGAGATATAAACCTCTGATCTTTTGAACTGACCTTGGGTGAACTAGATGTGTGAGTGTTGAATCATAAAAGCACAACTGAACCATAAAAGACGAAGGACAAATAACACACACAAAGAAATCCAAGGTTCAAAAAGCTCATAATAGGTCTACAGGTCATGATATCAACATCAAACTATTTCCCTAAGCACTTATATCTATCTACAAATTCTGCTGTTGCATAAAAAGGATAAAACTATCCTATTCACTGTGTGAACTTTGTACAATAGCATTTTTTTAATTATGTCAAATGAAAAATTTATGTGGAAATGTTTCAGTTGTTCATTAGGGATACTGGGAGGCTTTTAAAGTTCTTAAATCATCTAAATTGAAAATTCTTCTGCTCGAAGTGATTTTTTGTTTCGACAATTCATTTGCTTTATGAAAAATCAATAAAAATAAGAAATTAGGAGACTGTTTTTCAGATAATAAAGTGAAACATTTTTATGGAACAAAATAGTTTTTGTGGCTGATAGCTACTTGTCCATGAACATTAGTTCGCTCTTGTTGTATAAGGAATAAATATTTAATCTGACAGTAGCTAAAATCAATATTAATCAGTATATTTTAATAGAAAACATTCTGTTTTGAATAAAACAATTCACTACAAGAATATACATAAACATACATTTTCTACTGGATATTCATTTTATTTTCCCCTATGCTAATTATTTTCTGGTTTAAAATGTTATTTACTATTTCTTGGGTTTTACCGCTAAATGACTTCAAACAGATTTTAATTTAAAAAGATTTGCATGACAAATAAGAGAGTTCTTTTATCAGTTTTTTTTCTGGTTGCTTTGTTTACAAGTTGAATAATATATATATATATATATTAGTGAATAATGCTGCTGCCAAATTTCTACAGGTGAGACACCAACTCTCTTTGAAAAGAGCATTAGGTACAATGTTTTTGATATTGATACTAAGCATTCAAAGAACAGTCAAGAAAGTATTGCTTTCCTATTTTCAAATTTTCTGAACTCTGAAGTTGTTATGATTCTAGTTTCCTTTCCAGGCAATGCTAAGTCTGTGTAAGAGCCATAGTGCTGTTATTAGTTACAATAGGTGATTTTAATAACCAAAATATTTCAGTAAGTTAGGTATGCTTGTTAATTTTCTCAAAAACAGACATGGAAAACTTCTCAATATTTAATTTTAAGATGATTTAAAAAAAAACAGTTTATATCAATCTGACAACTGGGATTTTTTGGTTGATTAAAATTAGTGTGACTCTTTTGAAGTCACTGGAGCTGAATTTCATTAGCTATTCATCTGAAATATTATTTGTAAAGGTGAAAACTGTAGACTATAAACTTCAGAAAGGCCTAAAATTTTAGCTAAGCATGTAGAGCTGGCCCATTTAATTTAATATATAAGAAGTCTTCTTGAATTTCAAGTTAAGCTTCTAATCAAGTCTTTACAGAACTGCAATTGCAAATTACAAATGGAGACAATGCTATTTGTTTCATATTAACTCAGACCAGAATCAACAACAACAACAACAAAACTAACTCAAACATTTTTAAACCTAAGTTTGTAAATACCTGGATGCCAGATAGGAATGCAAAACCTAGAGTTTGGCTGTACACTACCTGTTGATACTTATATATGTCAGTACCCCCCCAAAAAAAAAAAAATAGTTCTGTAGGAAGCATGGTAGCTGAGACAAACCTGCTTCAAAAAACAATACAATACAAAACAAAATGTTTTGAGATGGAGGTCCTGATACATAACTGACCGGTGAAATGCAAGAAGGAAGGACCAAAGTTGAATGTGTTGTGGCCTACTGTGATCCCAGGATTGCAAGTTCACATCACATCTTGACCAGCTATGAAGTTTGCACTGATAGCCGCAGTGGTGTATGCTTGCAGGACTGGATTGGAGTGTTGGTTTCCCTGCTGATCCAGGCAGGGAATTCTAACATGCCTCTTCTGTACTCGATTTCAGCCTCAATAAAAATAAGAAATTAGAAGACCTGACCTTCCCTTCCCTTCCCTTCCCTTCCCTTCCCTTCCCTTCCCTTCCCTTCCCTTCCCTTCCCTTCCCTTCCCTTCCCTTCCCTTCCCTTCCCTTCCCTTCCCTTCCCTTCCCTTCCCTTCCCTTCCCTTCCCTTCCCTTCCCTTCCCTTCCCTTCCCTTCCCTTCCCTTCCCTTCCCTTCCCTTCCCTTCCCTTCCCTTCCCTTCCCTTCCCTTCCCTTCCCTTCCCTTCCCCCCTTCCCTTCCCTTCCCTTCCCTTCCCTTCCCTTCCCTTCCCTTCCCTTCCCTTCCCTTCCCTTCCCTTCCCTTCCCTTCCCTTCCCTTCCCTTCCCTTCCCTTCCCTTCCCTTCCCTTCCCTTCCCTTCCCTTCCCTTCCCTTCCCTTCCCTTCCCTTCCCTTCCCTTCCCTTCCCTTCCCTTCCCTTCCCTTCCCTTCCCTTCCCTTCCCTTCCCTTCCCCCCTTCCCTTCCCTTCCCTTCCCTTCCCTTCCCTTCCCTTCCCTTCCCTTCCCTTCCCTTCCCTTCCCTTCCCTTCCCTTCCCTTCCCTTCCCTTCCCTTCCCTTCCCTTCCCTTCCCTTCCCTTCCCTTCCCTTCCCTTCCCTTCCCTTCCCTTCCCTTCCCTTCCCTTCCCTTCCCTTCCCTTCCCTTCCCCCCTTCCTTCCTTCCTTCCTTCCTTCCTTCCTTCCTTCCTTCCTTCTTTCTTTCTTTAAGACATCTAAGTTCTCGTCCCTTACCACTCACATCTTTTGCACCATAGTAGAGACTATTAATTACATGAGATTAAAAGATACCTTGCTGCCTGCAAACATTCAAAGTTTCTCAGCCATGAGGGGAGTAAGAAATGAAAGTATCTCTATACTTCTGTGTTTTCTTAGATTCCTACAAGTGTGGTTTTACATTCTAAAGTTTGTTGCATTTTACTTTGACACAATTAGAACTTTCTAAAAAAAACATTTTTTCTTTTTATGATAGGAGCCCAGAACCCAAATTCCTACTGATAGTGGAGTCTCTTAACCGTCAGAGGTAGACCTGTTTGCTCCTTGCTTTTCATCTAAGGAAGGGTAAGATAAAAGCTGATTTCCTCTCAGTGTCACAGAAATTTAAGATTAGAATCCCCCATGGATATGCCCTGATCAGTAGTATATAACAGACGGCTGACATTACAGAATCTACTATGCATGCCAGGAATGTTCAACATATACCTACTGGATCAAGCCTTCAGGGAATGGTGACCCATTTCTTTCTAATTCCTGGATCCCATTGTGTCTTGAAAAAGTATTAAATTCTTTACTGCTTACATGAAGAGAATTTTGACATGAGCAGAAATAGAATGCAATCAGATACTGAGTTTTAGATGCCTCCAGGCATACACAATTGCTGAGAAGTCTCTGTCAATCTTCTTTTTGGATGCATGTTTGTCTATGCTTGCCTATGCCCTCTTTTATGTGAGTTAGACAGGTTTTAGAACTTCCTTTACACTAAAAATGTTTTTGGTTCTTGCTTGAATCAGAAAATATTAACTAACATTTTAGTTGCCCTCATCATGAATGATTTCTGAGAAAAAAAAAAAAAGAAAAAGAGCTGTCATTTTTGCATTATCAATATGCACTTGAAATTAAAATTTAACAACTAAAAATGCAGGGGAAGATGCATATTCATTTTGTTCTTCACTTCTCAAGTGTTCACATCATTAAGGTCCACTATGCAACAATTTAAAGAGTAAGTGAAGACTGCCATCTTCTGACTTCCACTGTATATCTGTACGACTGAATATACAGCATAGTTTGCCCTATTCTTGTTTATCACTGTGCTTCCAAACAGAAAAGGAAAAAAAAAAAAGAGAAAAAAAAAAGAAAAAAAAAACTAGGCCTCTTCTTGATCCTGTACTCCAAAAGAGTAACCCAGCCAGGGCATTTCAGCTACAGTATGCTGCTCCAGCTTTGAAAGAGAAACATTTATCTGTGACAAATAAAACTATATTTTCACTGTTATATTTTCTTGTAGAGGTATCTGCTTCATAAATTTGTCACCACATCCAGGCTGCCAAAGGAATATTTTCTGACACCACCTGTTAATTTATCAGTCAACTATTTTCTTAGCAACTTTAAGACTAAGTTGTTATGAGATGAAGAAATAAAGCCCACAGTTTTAGAAGAATTCTGCCTCCTATTTCAATTCAATAATATCCTGACGACTAATACTAGAACCTTTAGATTTTCCACCCCAAAATTTCAACTATCTGGCACATGAACCTCCTAAAAGTAAGTATGAGACATTTAATTAAATGCCTCAAGCTTTTCACTGAGTCACTGAATTAAACTATTAACAACACAGGTATTATGGAAAGGCTCATGGTGGTGGTGGGGATGGGGGGTGGGGATATTGTGGAATTAGTTAGTCTTTAATGTCCCTGCCAATCAAAACCATTCTACGATTCATTCTATGGAATGGAACAGATGCATATATATGCACATTGGCCAATTTATTTGTGATTCAAGCAAAAAGGTGAGATTAACAAACAAACAAAAAAACAAAACCCCACACAACTCTTCTAGCAGCAGGAAAGGATAAGCAGCAATATCTAACAACTGCTGTTTACCACACCTTTTATTCAGACTTAAGCCCCTGGCATGCTGCTGATGGAAAGCACATACAGATCATGTTTAAACTCAATATGTGGATGAGTTTGTCATGACAGGATGTCTGTCTCTGAAGCCTGTCATGACCCTGGTATCACACTTGAAAATACAACCTCTCATGGTAAAAGTTTGGTGGACCTACCACTAGCACAGAAAAATGGTTGGTATGTACTCAGCTGGAAAGCATGTTCTTCACCACTGAAGGCACTGGTAACCCAGCAAGCTTCTCTTGCCCCACCAAGAAGGAAATCTTTTGGCTACCAATGCTCATCTAATGTTTAGATCACTTTCTATGTGACCTACAGTACCTGCACTTACGCATTCATAACATGTATCCTTCTATACAGCCCAACAGATGTAGCAGACTCAGAATTTTCCAGACAGATCAAATTCAGTACTCTACAATTTGATCAGCAGTTTTGAAGAGTAAGAGTGGCATATAAGCTGCAATTTGGGTGAAGAAAGGAGACACCTACCTTTGCAACTGGTCTATTATTTCCATCCTTATGTATCGAAAATCTTCCTTCATATTATCTCTCATGAATTTCAGTGTTTTTGTCTCTTTTAAATAACCCAGTACTTTCAACTTTTCCCTGAGTGAAAATCTACTACTTAGAAATACTTTATGTCATATTATACAAGCTAAAATTTTGCATTAATTTATTTCAGTGTATTAAAGTGCTAATCCAAGATCCAATTGAATATAAGAGTGTGTACGTGTGAATTGTCCTGTCTGATTATGGAAGAATAGATAAATATCCTTCATGCAAAATGTTCAGTCATCCAAAACCAAACCAAAAAATAAAAACCCACTGATTAACCATTATAAGTAGGCTTTCCCCTCTTTTCAACTCTACAACCTTTTTTTTTTTTTCCCACCTTCACCGATGAATATACCTGTTTAGTCCTTTGGAAGGAAAAACAGAAGAATAGATGAGATTTTGGGATGGTCTCTCTGGTCCAACTGTGTTCAGTTCTGGGCTCCCCAGTAGAAGAGAGAAAAAGACATGCCAGGATGAGTCCAGTAAAGGCCCACAAAGATGATTATGGGACGGGAGCATCTCTCATGTAAGGAAAGTCTGAGAGAGCTAGGACTATTCATCCTAAACAGAGAAGGCACAGTAGATGTTATACATGTGTATAAATACCCTATGGGGAGTAAAGAAGAAGACAGGTTCTATCAGAAGGACTGTGTAATTTATTTTATTTTATTTTATTTTATTTTATTTTATTTATTTTATTTTATTATATTTCATTTCATTTCATTTATTTTATTTTATTTTATTTCATTTTATTTTATTTTATTTTCACTTCAGCAATCTAATTGATAAATCAGCAAACAAAATCTTGGTTAAAGCAAGCGAAGTGCCACTTCAGAAAATCCCATATTTGAATGAAAACGATGCTTGCAAAAAAAACCAGCCAAACAAGCAGACCTGCTCCCTGCAGGTAATGAGGAAAAAAAATAATAAAAAAGACAAACCAAATGTCCGTCTGGAGGTTGTAGAGTAGTACTGGTTCACACTCCACTGTCTTGTTGTTTCACATTGTATAAAAAATGAAATACGTTTAGATCCAATTAATCCTTTAAAGTTCTCGAACATGACATTGGCAATTTTATATAAAATTATTCAGTATTAAAATGATCTATGAATAAGAAGGTTATGATCCCAATACTACTTCAGAGCAAGATTAATGATTAACACAAAGCAAAATAATTCTAGTAGAGCACCCAGAACAAAGTAGATTCAGTTTCAAATGCCAACAGGCAGAAAATGAACTATCACTTTTTTTTTTCCATTTTGTTTGAACATTTCAATATTTAAGTATTTTACGATCCTTAACCAAAAAAAAAAAAAGTATAAGAAAAAGGGTGATCTTGTGAAGTTTTTATTTTCTTAGCCAAAACTGTTCATCTAATACGTTTCAGTTCATCACAGCTTAATAGATAACACAAATTCACTGACTTCTTTTTGCACTACATATTATTTCAGTCCACCAATAGAATGTTAAAAATAGAATTCATTGTTTATTTTAACAAAAGCAACCATTTTAATCTCTACTGTGGTCTAGCTGAAAAAAATTCTTGGTCACTGAAAAAGTTTCTTGGTTTGATCAGTTTCCACTTTCTTAGCAGACAGAAAGGAGAATGACCAGCATCCACAGTCCTTCTGACTGTGACATGTCTTTAAATGACTAGAATACAAACAGATGCCAAGTAATCAAATATGATTCAGATATGCAAATATGAATCAGATTTTCAGATTTCCTCTGATCCAAGACTTCCAGCAGAAAAGATAACACCTTCTTATGGTTTATACCCTACACACACAAAAAAAAAAAAAAAAAAAAAGATTTAATTTAAACGTCTATGCAGAAAATCCTGGACAGCTTCATACTTGAAGAATGAATAAAACAAGATGCAGCATTATATGCCTATTTTATGAATCCATGTTTTAGTGTTTCTGGGTCCAGGAGGTGTCTTTAGAGCTATGAGTATTTCATAACTTAGTTTTCTCCATAAAGCATTGTTTTTCTACCTAAAAGAATCATGATAATCAACACAGCTGATACCCTGAGCTGTTAGGATGCTCAGAATTAGATAAGAACAACAACAATGACAAAAAAAAAAGTACACCTTTTAACCAGAAAATAATCAGGGCTAAAAGTCTTACATTTCACTTCTTTATGTGGGTGTCTTAACGTGACATTCAAAAACATTTACTTAACGGATTCTGATTTCACTTTGAATGCTCACTTGCATACTAATGTAAATATTAAAGGGGGAAAACAAACAAACAAACAAACAAACAAAAACCAACTAGACAAAAAAGAAAAGATCCTGAATTGCCTACAGACATGAGGCTGCAGTGACATAAAGTATATTCATAATATTTAGGAATTCAAATTGTGTAATTTTTCATTGTTTACACAAGGGGATTGAAGGCTTTAACATTCAAGGTTTCATCAGTATACAGATTTCCAGCACTATCCCTCACACTTTTTGTTTCCCTTTCCACCCAAGGTGAATGCTGGTACTCTTCAGAAAATGAATATTAATAAATATTAACATAGGGTCCACCAGTTAAAGGATTGCAGTGCTACTTTACAGTTCAGTTAGCATCCTGGACATACTCCTTTTTCATAAAATTGAGAATATTTTGCTGTGTTGAAAAACACATTCTGTTAGATATCAACAAAAAAGATAGAAAGGATAGGATTTTTTTTTTTTCATATTCACTATACTGCTCACAGTCTTTTCAATATTGCCAAAATCATGCTCACAATTTGTCTAGCTAGTATCCCAAATTGGTTAACTATATTATATTAATGAGAAAAGCCCATGAGGATGAAGAGATGACCTTGAACTGATATAAACACACAGTTTATTTTGTCTAATTACCTTATTAATGGATTACTTTTTTTAAATTTTTTTTTCATTTTTCTTAATGTATTTTTAAAACTAAACAGTAAGAAATTCTAATAATCAACTTGAATCCTCTGCAATGCTAAATTCCTCGATGAACTTGCTGAATTACCAAGTAGATTACTGTGAACTCCATTAGATACAACAGTCTTCAACTATGTAATGGATGATGATAAGGAAGACTGAGACAGATTCCTTTCAGAAGTGCACAGTGAAAGGAGAAAATTGCAGCAAAAGAAATCCCTAATAGATATAAGGAATAAAAGTCACCAAGAGTGACCAAGTGCTTGCGCCGGCTCTCAGGCCAGTTGTGGAGTGTCCATCCTTGGATATTTTTAGGACTGAACTCAAGAAAGCCCTGAGCAACCTCATCCAATCATGACAGCAGCCCACCTTGGGGCAGGGAGTTGCAACAGAAGACCTCTAGAGATCCCTTCCAGATGAAATAATTCCTTGACCACACAACGAGCATGATGTAAAATTTTGATTTTGTCCTTTTACAGCACTGTTTCCCAGGTCTGAAATAGCCTGAAATAGTAGAAGGGGTATTACTTTCATCTGATAAACAGTTCAAGCCTACTTTGTACTAAACTGGTTGCAAAAAAAAAGTGGAACTGGTTCTTATCACTTGTCTGCAAAATACCACTTCCCCACTCATTTGAAAATGTCACCTGGGTTAGTAATTTTGTGCACATCCCTCCCAATAAGCTCTATGTGGTTATACATGTTTCTGTGCTCTTTTAGAGCCATGCTAGCTTCTTCAAAATTCCATTCAGCTTGATGGCTGACAACATTTGACTCAGATTTTTCTAATTTCATGGAGTTTTGTAAAAAGGACATTATAAGAAAAAAAGAAAAGTACAGAAACACAAAAATTGTATGAAAAACAGAGAAGCCTTTGGCTTTATGTACTATCCTATCTTCAGTTTGCAATAGTCTTTTAGATAACTCTGGAGATTTTCCTGTCATAAGTATGTTCTTAAATTTCATTATTTTTCTTTACTTGACTGGCTAAACTTAGAAGGTCTGCAAAGATGGTGGAGGGCCTAGAGGGGAAGATGTACGAGGAGCAGCTGAGGTCTCTTGGCCTGTTCAGCCTGGAAAAGAGGAGGCTGAGGGGGGACCTCATCATGGTCTACAGCTTCCTCACAAGGGGGAGTGGAGGGGCAGGCACCCATCTATTCTCTTTAGTCACCAGTGGTAGGACCCGTGGGAATGGTGTTAAGCTGAGACAGGGGAGGTTTAGGCTAGACATCAGGAAGAGGTTCTTCACCGAGAGGGTGGTCGCACACTGGAACAGGCTACCCAGTGAAGTATTCACTGCACCAAACCTGCTGGAGTTTAGGAAGCGTTTGGACTGTGCACTTAGTCACATGGTCTGAATTTTTGGGTAGACCTGTGTGGTGCCAGGAGTTGGACTCGATGATCCTTATGGGTCCCTTCCAACTCGGGATATTCTACAATTCTATGATTCTAACTGTGAATGCTTTTGGTTTAAGCAATTATTCTCATATTACTTTAAGGGATATCTGAAGAAAGTAACTTTTTTTTTTTTTTTTTAATTTATTCTTTCTAGTATCCCTTCTTTGGGAATGTTCTCAAAGAGGGAAATTGGAAAGTATTCATGTTCTCATTTATGACATTCCCATAAATGTGTGATATTTTCCTGCAAAGCTTGTCAATAAGGAGAATGGATGCTGTAGCTGCAAAAATCACAACTTCAGTGTAAACAGTTTGGGTTGGACGAGATCTTAAAGGTCATCTACTTTCAAATTATATAGATCGCACTTTGTTAGAAACCATACCTTGTTAGAATCCATTCTACTTAATGTAGTATGTGTATGAATGATTATACAATGTATGCAAAGAAGGAAGAAGAATCCTTCTTGAATTCAGTTCATTTTGGATGCATTATTATTATGCAACTAGATTCAACACAAATATAATTGAATTTAACTAAATTGAAATGGAGCTGTCCTAAATAGAGACACATAATCTGAAGGTTTGTTTTTGTCTCATGTGCAGGACCTGAATGCAATGCTTGTGGAGTTTGCTTTTATTAAAAGCTTAATGCACGTTTACTAATGTAGGTTTAAATATGGCCTAATTCTTAATCAAATATATTTCAGCAGCAGGAGGACCAACATTCAAATAATGATTAATTGAAAACTTAACTAAATACTTCAAAATACACATGAAAGTGTTATGATAAAGTTTCAGGTCATGCAGTCTGCATCTCAGTCTTAGATATGAAAATGAAGGACTTTATCCAAAACTCTTTAAAGTTAGTGACTGAAATAGCCCTAAAGCTGCTGCAGATCTTCAAGATTTGAATATTGGCAATAAAAGATTTCTGGAGCAGTTTTGGATTATATGGAATAGGTAAACAAAGAGTTGGCTTCATCTGCCTCTTCTAAGTTCCTGAGCTTCTCTCTTTCCTGCACGGTGAAGCACCACTTTATAAAATTTTACCCCAAATTAATATATATGTATATATATTTTTTCCCAGTCTAATTGGAACTGGGACCAGAAGATTGTTGTTTTCAAGTAAATAAAATTTTATGGCTTATGTACTTTATTCTGCATGGCTAGGCACAGCATACTGATGGGGAGAAACTTACACACTTACTAAAAACTTGCAGATTGCAAAAACAGTCAAATCCACTCACAATAGAAAACATTTGTTTTGTTATTCTGAATTCATGCAACATTTTTCCCCACCCACAGGTGACTTTCAGGGATTCGTTTTGTGTGATATAACTTTGGTTTAGCACTGTTTGATGAAGAATCCTACTTATGGCTCAGTGACTCATTTTAAAATCTGTTATGGGGAGATGCATTAACATTGAGAGTCCTGTATACAATTAAGAAAATGTGCATCCTTTACGGTGTAAACTCCTCAGGACAAAGATTCATTTAAGGCATATCTTTAACACCAGAAACATATCAGACAAAAGGTAAGAAACAGCAAAACACTTTATAAAAACAAATAAACTAGTTCATAGTCCTTTGTGAATTTGAATATTGCCTTATCTGGCAAATGGAGATGTGCAGGTATTTTTTCACAGAGATAAGCGAAGCTGTGGATTGTATGTGTGTGTGTATGTGTGCATGTGTGTGCTTCCATGCATCTGCATTTGCACACATGCCCCTATGTGTACTGGCAAGACAGGATCCAAACTTGCAAATCTGTGGAAATACAAAGGACAAGGACTAGTTATTCCTTGTAATTGTGAGGTTTTGATTTTTAACAGCTTATAACAATATTTATGACTGAAAAAAAAATGAAAAAAAAAATGGGGTGGGCTGTGAGCCCCTTCTGCCTACAGAAGGAAATAGAACTGATCCGAATAATTTCTCTTACATATGTGTGTGGAACAGAGCAATGGCACAGATCAGAGACTGCCATACAGCTGTGTGAGAGGAACACCACCTCTGGTTTAACCACTGGTCATATAAAGAGCCAAAAAGAAGTTATTTCATATTTGGACTCCAGAACCAGCTTACTACAAGTCACTGCAGGGACCTCCACACAGTGCTATCTTCTGCACTGCAATGAAATCTTGAATTCTTTACTACTAGTAGCACAGCTTCATAAGGAGCATCTTCCCTATGCCCAGATGAGGAAAAACAGCTATTATCAAGGAAATCCAAAGATTAAAATGAGCTTAACAAGTATTAATGAAAAGTGGTCATGTCTCTTTTCTCAGCTGACATTTTTTTAATGAAAAAGTAACTAAAACCATCTTTCATTCTCTCTATTTGCTCAGTCCAATCACTGGCTTCCACATTATCATTTTCAGCAGTACAAAGTGAACCTAAAATGCTTAATAAGATCAAGTAACAAGTTGTAGACACTTTGAGTTTACACAATTTGCACAGGCGAATGGTGAAACAGCTTCCACGACTTTTTTTTTTTTTTCATAAAAATTTGTGTTAGTTAAGAAAATGGCAATGTAAACAGAATTGTAATAGCACAGAAAGCAGCAGCTAATCATAGATGAAAAATATACTTTGCCTACCTTATAGTAAACTGTCATGGAAAGCCTGTTCATTCCTACCTGCCAAGTGGGGTGCAGGCATGTTTGCTACACAACAGCGCAGAGAGGCAGAGCCAGAACACCAGATCCTACTTGTTGGAAACCTTACAATCACACCCTGACTGGCTTAGAAGCAAACACAACTTCTGGTAGATTTGGTGGCCTAAGCACTTGTCAGCCTACCTAATTAACCCCTGTGAACTTCAGGGACAACCTCTTCTGGCTCACTGGAGAGAAGGTACTAGTCCCTAACCAGCCTGTGAGAAATTAAAGCTGGCCAGACAGATCTCTTGTCACAGATGAACTTCAGACGCCGAGTGTTGATTTAAGGGGTAACAGAATTTGGATAGGAGCTAGGACAGGAAGGTTGAGGGTTGTTAGTTTAACATGATATTTACATTGGCACAGTAATTTTTCTCTTATTAAGAATGTGCATGAGCCACAGTCATTTTTCATGCTGTGACACTTTGCAGGATTATATGTAAAAAAATTCTCCACCCACCCCTTTACTTGATTTTCATTTGTCAATAAAAACAAATACAGAGATGAAAACTCATCTCTGCTGTTACTGCATAGGCTTTGTCTGACATAAAGGGATCCTGACTTTTGGGACATGCATCCAAGGTGCAGCCCCCTTCCACACTCACTTGAATTTCCTAAAGTAATGCCATTGTCCATTTATTAAATGTCATATTTCTTAGCACATATCAATCAGTCCTGGCAGTACAAAACAATACACAACAGTGTTCAAAGAACAGATGCTTTACCAGACTGCTAGAGATGTATTTGGTCTGTGCCCCAATGGGTTTACAGTGTCTTGTTAATGTGCACATAAATATGGCACGTCTCCCTAGTGGCTGTTATTAAGGTCAATTTCCTAAACATCTATGGATTTTAGTTTTCCAATTCAACTAAGTATTTCATTAAATTGTTTGATCGATTTCCCACTTCTGTCTGTTTCTTGCTCCTGGATGCCTTGCTGTCTTTCTCTGAAGTATAGAAAGGAAATTACATGATTAAATAATAAAAAATGAAGAATCCCATTTTCTCTGTCAGCAGCAGCAACAGCACGTTTTATAACTACCTATATCTGACCCACATTTATAAAGAAATCTATACTTAACACCAAGTTAAGCTCCTGAACCTGTCCTTCAACAGAGCTATACCACATTCTGGTTACTGTCATGAAAACCAAAACTGAAAGGGTAGTTCATAAAGAGATTTCTGAAGTAAAGCTGAGATGTAGATAGTATCCTTCAGTCATATACAAGAGTACTTTAATACATAAGACAATGTACCCCGCCTAGCTTTTTATATCCTTAGCTATACTAAAGCTCACAATTTATCACAATTTTTAAGAGTCACCTCCAAGACATACATTTCTTTATATTACTAACCTCATAATGGAACAATTATCTCCATGAATTTAATATTTCCATACCCTGCCCCAATCATAGTCCATATCCTCAGAAGTGCAGACTTTATGGATTAACCTTCAGCTGTAAAGCTGATGAAAAAGCAGCTTCATATCATATTTGGCTCTGCTTGGAGAGAGCCCCATTCCAACAATCCAACTGCTTTTTAAAAACATAGGTTTTAGACGACCAGAGTGACATCACCTTGGCAACCATCCAAACCATCCCCTGTGGAGTTGTTCAGTTATTTCCTCTCTGAAGCATCAGGTTGCTCAGATTTTTGCAGCAGATGTTCTAATAGGCTGTGCCTACGCTTGTTCCTCTTTAGCTGGAATAAATGGAGCATTTATAATACATAAGTGATTGTCATAATGGATCAGGAAATGATCGTTTGGTATAAAACATATTTAATCCAGATATTATTGCATTCTTTCCATTTGCCTCCCCTCTCACAAAACCATGAAGAACTAGAAAAAGGGAGTGGACAAAATCATCCATTAGTGTCTGTTCCCAAACTTAAACTCTGTCTGGCCAAACAGTGCATTTTTGTGGCAGGCCACCCTCTTTTTGTTTGCTTCTATGCTAAACCAGCAGCAGAAAACACATATCACCCTGTGATCCCCACTTAAGTAGCCTCATAGATGGGCTTGATCACCCAACTTTGTTGTTTTAACTCTCATTTTCAATACCAGTGAGAGCAGTCACATTGTGAATATACATCTTGGCATTTTGCTCTCTATGGCATTGTTTCCTCACAGGCAGCCTGCTGCCCTGCAGCCACCATCCCTTTCAGCTTAAACAGTGTTCACAGATGTTCTGTGTCTGTGTACCTACCTTAGGTTGCTGGCAGGTTGATCACACTAGGACTCTCGAACATCAAATAACTCTCATCATTGATTTTCCTGACTCCTCAGGGAACTTCAAGAAACATTTGCCTTACATGTATTTGTCAGGCGCATCATCTCACATCAGTTTTACTCTGAACTTTCTCCCATCTCATTCAGTCTGCCTTGCTGTCTGTCTGTGCATGGAACTGTGCAATATAAAAGGACATTTCCTTTTGTTTAAATATTTTCCCTTATCTTTGTGACACATTTGCATACAGTATTCAACACAGAGTGAAGGCAATCAGATTCGGGTGCTTTTTGTTGTTGTTGTTGTTTGTTTGTTTGTTATTTTGTGTGCGTTTGTTTTTTTTTCTTTGACATTTTTATTTTTGTTTCCATTTTGTAGTAAATTGGTAAGAAAGCAAGCTTGTATTTTTCTGCTCTTGCTTCACCTTCTTTCTCTCGTAACCATCTCACTAGCATTCACCTTATCTTGTACCTCTTTTGGTCTACAGATAATTCTTGTACTCAATCCCTTTTAGAAAATCCTTTGTCCTAATCCATACCTGCCTTACAAAGTATCTGAATTGATATCTTCATTTCTGAATTGAGTCATTTTATTGGCTTGATTCTTTTCAGAGTGGTTTCCGTCTCTTCTAGTCAATCCAAACTGACTTCAGAAAGACTATAAATAAAGAGCTACTTCTGTGGTCTAACTCCTCCTAATTCTAATAATAATAATAATAATAATAAATAACATCTTCTAGCCACTTCACCAGTGTCTTCTTTAGTTTATTATAGAAGATCTGTACACTGTCATAAACTTCTCTTTCTTCTGTTTCTCCTTTTTATCTCATCCACAGATGTAATTCTAATGAACATGTCCTTAGTCTAAATACCTTGCTACTACATTCTTCTTCCAAACAATTTTCAAACTCCTTCCTTTTACTTCCTGAGCAATATTCAATCTCACAACATTTCCACCCTCTCTTAGTTTTTCCTCCCCTTCCAACTCTTTACTCACTACCTTCAGTCTTTGACTGTCAGCTTTGACCCGAACACTTTGACAAAGAAATTAAAATATATTTTCTTTCACAGGAAGGTAGAATAGGAAGAGGAGCATAATACTGTATTTCCACAGAGAGCAGTATTCTCAACCAAGCAAGTTAGCAATTTTTTTTTAACTTAATTGCTTCTCTTATGTTTCATGTGCAACATTTTTCTTGAAGAAAATTCTCCCTTACAGAGGAGATTCTGCAGATTCTGAGCAGATTCTGAGAATCTGAGCAAATTCTCCCTTGCCTGTCCTTTTTCGTCTTTGGCCTTCCTCAAACTCAATGTAGGAATTTAGGAGCTTTCACTATGCATTTTATTGGAATCCAATTAAAAATATATATCATCAGTTTTGGCATTCTCGAAGAAGTGTTACCACTGAACTCTGGTTTCATCCACAGAATGATAGTCCTTTGGAAATTAGGCTTAAATCTTTTTTTTTTTTTTTTTCTTCCCTGTAAAAAAAACAATTGCTCATCTTCAAATCAAGCCTGCAACAACTTCATTTTCTTGCTCTTTCAACTCTCTAGGGTACAGAGCAAAGCTGGCAGCTTCCTATTGTGTGTAACTGCTATGGAATTCTCTTTGCAATTTACAAGAGAGGAAACATTCCACTCAAAAGAAAGTTTTAATTTGTCACTTCTTATAAATCAATGTGTAAGTTGTATGGTTTATTCTCAATTGTGGGCATCACAATTGTTTGACTCTCCAGTCAAGGCAGATCCTAGCTCTTTTACAATTCAGATCAGAGCACTTTTTCTGTGTTCTAGAATAATAACGCTTATTTCTCTGTTAAGGGCATACACTGTTAAATATTGAAGAAAAAGAAAATTAAACAAGAATCTTTTTAGAAATCATTTTTTCAAAACTCCACCAAAGAAACACCATACAGTGGGTGAGGTAAAGATAAGGATGTGGAAGTTTTATCTTCATTTACAGAAAAGGTGTTGAGTCACTGTGAAATATCTATATACAGACACTATGGATGTACTGCAATGTGAAGACTGGTACTGAGATGCAAAATATGTTCAAGTTAAGCCACAATTATGACCACAGTGTCATAAGGACAATTTTACTGTAGATGCACTTAAGTAGCTAGTCACAAGAATAATATGCTACAGAGCTAGGAACTGATCTTATAAATCTTGCTCTAAGGACTCTATTTTTCCGCTGAAAATTAAAATTCTACACGCATAGTTTAGGAACTGCCTAAGGCGACAGAACCTCATGACAAAATAAGATAAAAACAGATCATTTTTATATATATACATATATGAAAGCAAATTCTGTCATCATTTTGATTATTTATTACAGTTTAGAGAAATATACACTTCAACATATTTCTTTTCCTCATAACTAGTTAGATCCTCTGACTACTAACACAAATATAAATGTGGAACAAAACTCTAAACAATTACTTCATTTTTTCCCTGTCCAACCATGGTAAATTTATAATTGATTTTAACATTTAAGCAACAAGATTTTACTAGGGAAAAAAAAAAAAAAAAAAGAAGATTAATTTATGTGGATCTGTTTAATGTAGGAAGATGTTATTTTAGGGACTGGTACATGGACCTTCCTAAATTATTTTTCAATAAGTTTATATGTAAAAATTTTCAAGAGAAACTAATGAAACAGTGTAAATTTTTTTTTTCCATTTTAAAATTTACGACATTTTCCTGCAATGCTTTATTCAGATCACTACTATATATACCTATTTTGTGGAAAAAGCAGTCCCATCTAGATCTATACAAAGTCACTTCTCTTTTTCATTTCTTTCTAACTCGGAAGGACATCCTAATATTTTTGCTGGTAGCATTAATTTTAAAGAAAATATTTACAAAGAAAAAGATTTTGGTAAGAGCTTTTGTTTTTACCCAAAGCAGTTGGCCCAAAATTTTACATGAGTTCCTTCAAAGCTCCTGTATTCCACTTTACAAAGTACACACTTCTTTTATGGCGCTTAACAGTTAGTCATAGATGGAGTTCCCTGTAGTGGTCAAGAGATTAAAGGACAAAACAATTTCTGCTGCAGTTTCTAATTTATCTTCGCTTTCACACGTTTGTCCTGTTATATATAACTTCCTTTCTGCCCCACCCTCCTACTCCCCCCCTATATTTTTTTTTCAGAATTTTTGTTAAAGAACCAAAATAAGCATAGTTAGAGCCTAGTCTTCCCCAGTGTTATCTACTTTATTCATCTGCTCTTAGATTAAATACATTCCAAATGTAACTAATTGAAAATAACTGCACTCAGAATGATTTGTAATTCTTTCAATGTGAACGTAAAACATTTTTCCCACTTAATATACTGCATATGTAACAAGAAACATGCAGACAACTCTCACCTTTGATTCATATTTACACATGCCCTTTATTAGTGTTTTTAATATAAGATGGTTTTGACAGCTCATGTTATCAGAGAGCTCAAACATTGACGGATAACTTTCATTTGTAAATAAAGTATTTACAAAAACCTATTTTATTCAGATCAAAATGTGAATAAGGGATTTCAGCAACTTGTTTTTATATATAATGGATTTTCATCTACATTAGAAGTCATTTTGGAGTGAAAAATGAATGGGCAATCACTGCCTCATGCTGAGGAAATGACCACCAATGGGACACATGCCAAGATATTCCTGGCAGTTCTTAATATTAACGTTGTAAAAAAAAAAAAAAAAAGAGAGAGAGAAAGAAAGAAAGAAAGAGAGAAAGAAAGAGAGAAAGAAAGAGAGAGAGAGAGACAGAAAGAGAGACAGAAAGAAAGAAAGAGGAAGGAAGGAAGGAAGGAAGGAAGGAAGGAGGGAGGGAAGGAGGGAAGGAGGGAAGAAAGAAAGAGAGAAAGAGAGAAAGAGAGAAAGAGAGAAAGAGAGAAAGAAAGAAAGAGAAAGAAAGAAAGAAAGAGAGAGAGAAAGTAAGAACGAAAGAGAGAAAGAGAAAGAGAAAGAAAGAGAGAAAGAGAGAGAAAGAGAGAGAAAGAGAGAAAGAGAGAGAGAAAGAGAGAGAAAGAGGAAGAGAGAAAGAAAGAGAGAGAGAAAGAGAGAAAGAAAGAAGGAAAGAAGGAAAGAAGGAAAGAAGGAAGGAAAGAAGGAAAGAAGGAAAGAAGGAAAGAAGGAAAGAAAAAGAAAGAAAGAAAGAAAGAAAGATAGAAAAGAAAGAAAGAAAGAAAAGAAACAGTAAGGAAGGAAGGTACTGGGAAGACCCAGTACAGTATGTTTACTTACCTTTACATGTATGAAACTACATAAATAAAAATTATGCATATTAATTTTTAGAGATAAAGATAAGCCATCAAATTCCCCCCAAAGTTTTTATGTTTAGATGTGATGTCTTACTTTATGGATTCAGCATTAAATATGTCAATGAATTTTATAGGTAAAATAAAGTGTATATTAGAAGTTACATGGAGAATTTATCCAGTTATGTTCACACACACATAAACCTATCTTAGCGATATGACTTTGTGAGCTAAAATGTTTCAAATGTACCTGTTTTGATTTTACTTGGGAGATCAAATTACACGGATTTTTTTAAAATATTCAGAATAAATGTGAAAATTTGCATCCAAAAGAATGCATATAAGCTTTGCAGTTTGAAATGTTAACTGTGAGGAGTAAGTTATTTTATGGCTGCAATATTTTTGTCTTTGTATTATTTTTATTGTAAAGAAAAATCATTAAAAAAAAACACAAAACCAACAACCAATCAAACAGCAAAAAAAAACAATCTACCACTGCACACATTATTTTGTGCATATTATCCTGATATGAAAAGTAGGTGCTTGTCTGAGAACCCTCCAGGAAATTTTCAAAACCTTTCCAGTAAGATTTAGGAGGCCTGTGTCCTGTCCCATTTCTAGCAGAAATCTAAAGGATCTGGGTAAAGCCAAATAGATTTAGGCTTTTGACTTCATTTTGGCTCTTTCATTTGGCTCTTTCCTTGCTTTTATGTAGTACACCCATAGTAAATTTTTATCAGTATTATCTTGTTGATTATGTTAGGAGATGGAGATTAAAAGGAAATAATAAAAAAAACAGTTAACGAGTAGAAAATTAAATGATTAGAAGTTTTTCTGTTTCATGGGCATCTGTATAACGACAATAGTTGATGTTTGTCTTTGGTTAGGTAGATGTAATCAGGGATTTAGCTGCATTAACAGGTCTATATGTTATAAAATTGACGTAAGAACATATGATACTAACAAACTGTTTTTTCTCCTGATTGTGAAAGAAAAGAATGCTACCTGATTTTTAAGTGTGGAAGGTACATAAATACTAAGAGTTTTGTTATGTTACATAAATAAAAAGATAGGAAGATGGCTAGTTAAAATATGAATAAACATTTTAAAATTAAGCTAAAGGCAGTCACTGCAAAAGACAATCCTTTTTCACCATTTCTGACCATGGAAAGAATCTGCAGCTGATCATAATATCATCGTTTTGTGTTTCAGATGCAAGACGAACTTCTTTAATTTGACTTCTCAAATACAGGGATAACAATAAATAAATAAATAAATACACAAAAATACACAAACAAACAAAAAAGTAAATATATGTACATATTGTTTATCTCCAGAGGAGAGATGGAAAGATAATACAGACTGTGACTGATTGTGTTAAATCCATTAGTTAGTGTATGTCCCGAAGATACTTTGATGTTACATTATTAAAGGAGGTATAACAACTCACACAGAAAGCAATTTCTTGTCAATTAACACTTGGTCCTTTATCATATGATTTTATCTGTAATACTTTTGACTGCTCCATTAGATAATGTAGTATGACAAACTTCACAGCTCTTTTCATGAAAAAAAGTGTACCTTACACTTGCCCTCTGTAGTACACTGCACGAAACTGAGTGCAGTCATTAGAGCTCTCTTACAGCTCCAAAGCCAATGCACAGACACATTTTACAAAACCCTGGATTTCTTCAATCATGATGAAGTTCTTTACTTTGTAAAATGAGAGTGAAGTATATGTTGTCACCTCTTTCTCATTGTCCTGAGAGTCCTGCATTCTCACTACAAGTAGTACTCTACTTTTAAAAAACAGAATCACACTTTTTTCTTAAAAATATCAACCTGTCATTTTTCATTCTGGTTTTCCAATTAATATTTTACCTGTCATTTTTTTAAAATAAGTTAATAATTGTGTTTCATATACAGGATTCATATTCCATGAGAGAAAATCTGTTGGTGCATCCTATTGTAAATTTCTCACTTATTGCACCTTTATTTATTTATTTATTTATTTATTCATATTCATTTATTAGTTCATTTTCCTGTTTCAAGGCTAGAAAAAGGACTCATTTCAAGTTTACATTTTAGGTCTGATGGAGCCAACAGGTCTATCAGTCTTCTGCATGAAAAACTCCCATTACAAGAAGGACCTACCTCTGTTCTTAATGAAGCTGTGAGAGTTTTGCTATTGCATCTAAAGTTGGAAGGATTCAACAGTGAAAGCTATTGTCATGAAGGACTTGAATGATTAAGCTATAATAGTTTCTACTTGATCATTAATTTCATCTAGAGGTTGTTGTTGGTGTTTTTTTTTGTTGTTGTTGGTTTTTGGTTTGGTTTGTTTTTATTATTTTATTTATTGAAAGTCTTCCTGAATATCATGGGAGCTACATCTGTGAATTATGAAATCTAGCTATTTTGAAGTCATTAACTGTAATCACCCTAGACAGAAGCAGTTACTCTAAAGCTATACCAGTAAGCCAAGCCTTTGGTTTAGTAAAATTTAATCTCCAATAAATCTCTTCTGTGGTTTAACCTTGCTTTAAATAAGTTTAATTCAGACTGATAATACTCTGAGAATAAATGATACATATGAACAGGGGCACATGAAGAATAAAATAAAACCATTGTTGTGACAATGGCATAGCCCTAATAACCCTACCTTCCTATTATTCACAAGCTCTAGTACATGTATATTCAAAAACAACAACAAAACAGACAGAAACAACAACAACAAAACACAAACAGAAGGAACAAAGAATTCTGTGACTCATGTCATATATAGACATTTTCTCTTCTGCAATCTAAACATCTCTGTTTCTGGCTGAAGAAGGGGCAACATGGCAAAGGCTAAAATCAATGGGGAGAAGCAATGGAGCAATGAAGCTAGCTTCTGTGTGCTGCTCAAAACATGGTGAACATGGATAAAAACTATTCCTACCCCTATAGTGAGGCAAGGCATCCAGAGCTGCTGTTTCTAAATAGTTTCCCTAAAAATAGTCTCCCTAAAAGTAAAGGACCCACAGAATAACCCAGACAGGACTAGAAAAACTTAAAGGAAAGGCTCCTGAGGTGGAGATTGCACAGAGGAATTTGTGGGCAGTACTGTTTACCTTTGAAAGCCAGGTCTTTTGCTCCATGGCTGCAAACACTGCATGTAATGTATCACCTGTGGGCACAGTTGGCCCTCACCCAGCTCCTAGGCTTGGTCCTAATGGCTTCATAGCCCTATTCTCTATTACCAAAAGAGTGAGGTGATGGGAGAATAAGTCCAGGCTTCTCTGTCTTGATTTCAAATTCCTCTTCACAGCTAATCAAAGATTTTGTGCACTGCTCCAAAACATACATTCCTCAACTTTGATTCTCATTTTCTCTATGATAAATAAATAAATAATAATAAAAAATAATAAAACAAATGGTTTTGTTCTACACCACAGTCTCAGCTCTGCATCCACAGCTTTCCCCACTGTGTCCCCATATTCATTCGTTAACCCTGGGAAAGTCTAAAACTTTTTCTGTCTTATTCTGCACAAGAGATTAGAGAGTATGTTCAGGCTTAAGGAAGGAAAAGACAGAGGAAAAGAGAGAGTCAGGCTTACTTCCTCCTGCTTCTCTTCATCTCAAAATACAATATTAAATTCAGGCTGCTTTTACACATTTATTATTTTTTCTCAGCTTCCCCCATAGCAACCTCTCTTCCACAGACCCTGTATTTTCTTATTCTTTCAGAATGACCCCATAAAAATAGAAGTTATGAAAGAAATCATTGTTTCTCATTGGTTTCCCAAGTTATGTAGTAGCAGGTCCCAAAAACCTACCATGCTACTTCAAGAAGAGAAAATAAAGTTAGTTCCAATTTACTTAATTTCAATAGTAATGGGGGGGGGGGGGGGGGGGGGGGGGCGGGCGGTGAGCAATTCCTCCTTAAGCTATATGCTAAGGTCTAAGGGAATGTTAATTAATTAGTGTTCTAATTTACATTGTATATCCTTTCTAATTCAAGTTTAATCAAGTTTAAATTCAGATTAATGAGTGCTGTCAGTTTTTCCACATATTAGGAAGATTTCAGTCTTTCCAGATGAACACATGATGGAAGGCATTTTATTAATTTAGAACATTCATTCAAAGTTTTTTAGTAATTTTCTAATTATTGTCTGTATACATATAGATATTACATAAATCTTACCAGAAGAAAATTTAGAAAATTAATATGCTACTAAGTCTTTGTTAAGTATCTGTTGTCAGTCTAAAAAACTTGTAAATAATCTATAATTTGGGATTTTCAAAGCTGATAGGAAAACACTTCCACAAAAGCTTGAATTTCAGCAGTGAGCTGCGTGTTTGTTGACTCTAACTGGCTTTATAAATACCAGACATAATGCATAACATTTGCATTTACTTTTATTTTGAAAGTGAGCTCTATTCTAAGTCAGTTTCTGAAATATTGATAACTTAAGTTTCCACACAGAATTTAAAGAATGATTTCAGTCAGTAAAGGCAAGTTTTGCCACTCAAAGAATAAGTTATTTTCTTCCTATTCTATTTACATACAGGTGTCCAGAACACCTACATTGAAATACGCTATTAGAGATCCACAAAAAATACCCTCCAGCCATATCATACATGGATAGAATTTCTCTGCACTTGACTGATGAGCCTAATGTCTCCCAGAATCTG
This sequence comes from Cygnus atratus, assembly GCF_013377495.2. NCBI lineage: Eukaryota > Metazoa > Chordata > Aves > Anseriformes > Anatidae > Cygnus > Cygnus atratus. The sequence goes on from NC_066362.1 coordinate 107,480,949, forward strand.
CATTTGCATATGTAGATTTCAATATAATACATTTAATGTTCCCAGCAGGTAGAGATAAATTCTAAAATTATTATAATCTCTTTTTAATTTTTTCTTGCTTGATACATTTGCAGTTTTAACTCAGACTGGAACAAGTGAATGGCGATTAGATGGCAGTGACCCAAGACAGCACTTACCTTGGCAGCATTAGCAGTAATACACAGAAATTATTTTCACAGGGATGAAATGTTCTTAACCAATTTTGACAATACATTAAGCTCAGAATTTTTTCTTCAATATCAGGTATGTTTTTTGCACCTGTTTCTCTGCCGAAGTAAGACAATTTCTGATTTCACTTAGAGAACTCAGGTATTGCTTCATTGAAAGAGGGAAAGCTAAAATGGCTTGGTGGAAACAGGAGTTGCAGCTAATATATTCAAAGTCAGAAAGGCAATCTGAAATAAAAGAATTGTAATTGCATTACTGAGTTGCTTCAGGCACATACATTTGTGTTGTTTTATACCTTATGCAGCTGCTTCATTAAATGCATTTATAGCATTGCACTGACCAAAATAGCTTCAGTTCAATTGCCTATAAAAAGCTCTTTAGTAGTAGTTTCTTTTAGTTTCTTTCTTCCTTCCTTTCTTCCTTCCTTCCTTTCTTTTTCTTTCTTTTTCTTTCTTTCTTTTTCTTTCTTTTTCTTTCTTTCTTTCTTTCTTTCTTTCTTTCTTTCTTTCTTTCTTTCTTTCTTTCTTTCTTTTTCTTCCTTCCTTCCTTCCTTCCTTCCTTCCTTCCTTCCTTCCTTCTTTCCTTCTTTCCTTCTTTCCTTCTTTCTTTCTTTCAAGACACTTAAACTACAATCTGTAGATAATCCATAGTGTCCCATTGATGCCATCACCAGAGAATATGTTCTGGTACTACCCAAAGACAATTCAGAAGTATTTTTCCTAAATTAAATGTTATTGTTGGTATTATTAGTGAAATTATTGTCAGACAAACTGAAATAAGTTGGTGTAAAAAGAACATCTTATCAGTTAACATTAGTCATTGCAGTTTGCATGAAACATTGTACTTTCACAGATTATATAAAATTCACTATGGTTCACTAAGGTTATCAGACAAATGTGTTACAATTATCATGTTAGGAGTACATTTAAGGATACAAAGATCTGAGCATAGGAACTGAACAAACACAAAGAAATACAGTTTCTACACCAAGGAACTTACAGACTATAAAGAAGAAAAAGAAAAAGGGAATGGAGAGACAATAATGGAACAAAAAGTGGGTAAATACTCATAACAGGGCAGATCCAAAAATAACAGAAGGGCCTCAGTACCTGATTATTAATTTTGCTCATGTCAAAAGATTCATCCTGAACTGCAACCTGTCCATCCTGCTAATACACAGAAAAACAATATACATTTAGGAAACAGAATGCAGTTTACACACTTATTTATACCTTTTGTAATAATACTTTTTATTATCCATCTTTGTAGAAAGAGCTTTCTTCTTTCTACTATGCATAATCCTTGACTTTCTGAAAGACAGATGTGGTGATAAGAATGAGATTCCTTTGCCACATAATGATTTCTTCTCTATACCATAAAATCATGCTTACATTAAAAATGTTCAGGTTCCTCAAAAGATTGGTTGATGATAGTACAGCATACAATACTATATAATCGCACTACAATCAAGCTCATATTTGAAAGACCCCTGTAGCAAATAGTCTTTACAATTATCATAAAAATAAAAACGTGACTATCTTTCTGACCTGCAAACACAAGTAATGAATAGGAGACTTTCCATATTTAGAAAATTCTGATATTTTGACTAACACTTCCTAGAATAAAAAAATCTAGCCAATATTTCAGGATTTTTTATTGCACATGACATTTCAGTGAAAAAGAAAAACTGTCAAATCACTTTCAGGTACCCAAGCTATACATTGTTTTTGTTTGCTTCTTCTTATCTATTTATTTATTTATTTATTTATTTCACTCCTAGAAAATAAATCTCTAGAACAAACCACCCATTGTTCTGAATCTTTACATACAGGTCAAACACTAATATTATATTTCTTTTCTCCTGGTGGAAATATGCCATATATATAACAAAGATTTATTATTTTGGATTTCAGAACACTTAACATAGTTTTTTTATCTTTGAAAAAAGTACTTGCAGATTTATAGGCACTAACTTTGACAGCACAGATCATGTTTATCTTCATCAGTTTCACAAACTGATACGTTTATTTTAATCAAAAAAAAAAGTTTTCATATTGACACAAAGACAGCAAATTCAATATTCATAAAAGCATTTTCCCATTTCCAGATGATGGTGCAATCTTACCCTCACGTAACTTTTAGTAATGTTGTTAAGACTCCCTTGTTATGCAACCTTCACAAATGCAATAGATCTGAAAATAATTGTTAGAAACAGCCAGTTCAATTTCACGGGAGCTATTACTGCTCAGAGAATTCCTTTCTTCTTCCTTCAGGGAGGCACTTATTCACATTTTCTACATCTACTGTGTAATTCAGGGGTGTCCTAGGAACAGGGTTTGAGACCAAAGTGAGTATCACTTCCTTTCCAGAAATGTCAAGGATAGCTGAGCAAGTTTCTTTTGGAACAGAAAACTTCACCTTGTGTGTGCGGACCCATCTCAGACAGCATGAACCTCAAGCATCCATGGGGCTTGGTGGCCACCTTCCTACAGTTCCTACACTTATGACAGTCCATCCAACTGCCTGGAAGTCAGATGAGATCTGTAGAGCAAGCTTTTTATATGAGCTAGGTGGACCTCATAATCCTGGTCACTGGTCTTGGGACTTCCCATTAGAAAGTCATGACAGTGGGAAGTGGCATAGTTAGTGATACTAATATCTTACTAGTGATACTAATATCTTCATGAATCAGGTTGAAAGAATGCTCAGTTTTGAAACAAAATGTTGAGAAAATATTTTTTAGGAATGCGTACATTTTCAGTGAGTGATAGTTTTACATTTCTTCTTACAATTATCTTCTCATAAATCAAAAAATTTTAGACCTACCTATGAATTATAGACCTAGAAGTATGAAATCATACTGTATTTCCAGAATGTTGTTTAGCACAGATGTAATTGTGATATATCAAGAGAACTTTGTATTAAATTGGCCATAAAATTCTTTACTATTATTATTATTATCATTGTTAATAATAATAATTTTATTATTAATTATATATATATATATATATATATATAATCTACAAGGAGACAGTCAAAAACTGGCCCAAAGGGCAAAGCATTTGGGATACTACTCAATCTGTTTTAAATAGCTGACTTTTCCCAGCACAGCTATCTAGTTCTTCAACTGCCTTAACCTATCCAGACAAAGTTTTTATATTGGAAGTTATATATGTGAATCTAATATGTGTACTCGAATAAAATACACACGTGCAGATGATTTTTAGAGCAGAAGCAGTCAACCAAAATATTTTTTATTTTAATGACTCTGCCACTTCAGATCAGAACTATTCATCATCAGTAGGAGGCCACAATGACAGCAAGCATGCAGAAGTGAAAGCCTGCTTGCAGCTCTATTTTGGAAAAACAAATAGCTCATACCTTGTATGATAAATAGCATAATGATATACAGCTGGGACATTCCCAAAATTCAAGGAATACATGACAAAACATATACTTTTACATTTAATTTATAGAGATAATAGAAAGTGTTTTAGTCATGTTAAATTGCAATCTTTTGGTCAATCTTGCAAATTTTATCACACATGACCCCCCAAACTTCTTTTTACTCGTAATAATTTCCTTTCATTTCCTATCACATTGGTGACTCTTCTCCATGCCATTTAAGAGCTCAGACTTTTTTCTTTCTGATCCCTCAGTTCTGGATCTCTTACCTGTGGTACAAAAAGAGAACAAGTCCATTTGACAAAAACAGAAAATAGGGATGATTTCTTCAGTAGCAACTCACTTTAAAATGTGAAAATCATAGATCTTGAGCCTATCACTGACTTCACACATATTTCCTTGACAAATTGATGGGAGTAATTCCAACATTACTGTTTTCTTTATGAGCCAAATTAATATATATATGTAAAGCCCTAATTAACCAAGAATGATATTCTGAAACCTTTAAAGTAACAAGATGTTCTCATATCTTATTGGGTTATTGTATAAACAAAATTGTATAAACAAACAAAGTAGAATCTTGATCTGTAGCAACCAATAGCATTTAATTATCATTATCCCAATTATTAGTATAACTGCTTAAACTTATGAAGCTATCAGCTATTTGCTATGGTAGCTAATCCACAGTTCAAGACCAATGCCAAAATATAAATGCTTCTGAAACACTGCTTAGCAATTTCTTAAAGGAAAAAAAAAAAAAAAGAGTAATAATTGCATGTCAATAGGATTACTTAATGTTTGCCAAGTACTACTTAAGTATTGTGTTATTATTCAATTTCTATCTGCCAAAATAATTATTCTGTTCAGTCATTCCAATGACTAAGTAGGATTATTTTATATTGTATACACTGAATTATACAAAGTTTTATTTGACAGTTTGCAATGTTGCATTTGCAAAAATAATTATTACTTAACTCTTATTGGAATTAAATAACAATCATTAAATCTATCTGTTCAATCACCAGTGGAGACATTAAAAACAGACTAGTTCAAATTGTGCACTATTGTCTTAAAGTGTTTCAGAAAACAATCAAGAAAACATCTGCATTGTTTTTCAGAAACAGAGAGAGACCATGGATAAAAACAAATAAATAAATAAAAACTATATTAACTTCCTTAACGGTCTCTTCACCTTCATTCTCCTTATTTTTTAGTTAAAATTTCTCAGCTAAGTGTGACAATTTAAATATATATATATATATTTGTAGTTTATAACTTCTGAGTTATGGTAGCAACTCAAGAAAAGATAAAATACTGCTGTCATTCTGTTTACAGGACTTATATTCACAGATAAGTACAGCATGAACACTAAGGTGCTATTGTATGCTAGTACTACTGACCATACTCCTTTCTGTTGGTCATTTTAACACAGATCTTGTCTGTAAAGAAAATTATATTGAGAGTACAGGATCAAATCTTCTTAAATCTTAATTTATATTTCTGGCCATGTTCACAATGTCCTAGCACAAAATAAATATAAGAATACTACAATCCACGTTTTATTGTCTAAACAAGATAAACAAAATATAAATGAAAAATAGGCAAGGATAGAGTGGATTAGGCAACGTGTGCTTGTAATAACACTTTTTCATCCCTAATGCTGAAATGAATTATTAAATATACAGATTCTTTCAGGTGCCTTCTCAGCCTTAGGATTTTTTGTCTTTTTTTTTTTTTTAGTCTTTTTTTTTTTGATAGGTCAGTAGAAAAAACTTTTCATATACATGGCAATGCAAATACCAACCCATGTAACAGTACAACAAAACTCGTCATTCATCTCTTATGCCTGTAACCTGCATCCATCTGTAATTTTAATAGACTTTGTCACTTCTGCAATCAACTGTGCAATTCACACAGTACTATAAACTATAGTGAGAATTTCAAAAGAAAGCTCATTAAAGTTAATGGATAAAACACCTTTGGATCATCTTTCTGTCCATGAATCTTTCAGGAGGATTCTTTGTCAGGCACCTTGCAGAAGGATGTCAGTTATTTACGAGTTAGGAGTTGTGCATAATATGCATTCGCTATTGTCAAGCAGATGAGTATAACTGCAGTTAAACTATTTATTTCAATAATGGTATGTAAACTAACAGGAAAAAAAATCTATTAACAAATCCTTTCATTCTTTTCCTTATTGAACACTAAAGAAGTGCAAGGAGGCAGGAACTAACTTTCACATCCAAGTCAGTGTCATCAGCTTTGTGCAATGTCAAAGACAGAAATCTGTTGAGCCATAGTGTGCAGTAGCTATGCCAAAGACACCAAAGGGCCTATCACCATTTGATGACCTTGTATCTTTCTGAATTTAGCAAATGTTAGCCATTAGAGACTATCTGATTCATATGCACAGATGATATCACCCCAGATCTTTGTGAATTAAGAGAAAATTTGCAGCAACATTTACTAGAAAAAGGATTTCAATAAACATTTGGGCTTCAGCAGTGATGCAAAAGTTAAAAACAAACAAACAAACAAACAAAAACCGGAGTGTGACAAGCAACACTACAGTACTTAAGAGAACTTTGATTATGTCTAATTTGACAAAGGAGTTTTGACAGAATATGGATTGCTTGAGGAGGTGTCTGGAATTTTTTTTGCTTCTTGTGAAACTGGTATGTTATAAATGGCCTTGCATGGATATTATAAAATTTTTCTTTTAGTTTATTAACCTGGCAGAAATTTTCAAGAACTAATGGACCTGCCTACAACAAACAAATAACACAGGCAGGACTCCAGCCTCTCATGTGCCTCAGGTTAGATGGATCAAATTATAGTGTCTCCCTACCAGTTGCCACTGATGATCCACAGAATCTTAGCTCCTTATTGTGAGTTTGGGAAAAAACAAACAAACAAACAAACAAAACTGTATACTTTTCTGTACGCTATTTGGGAAAAAAAAAAAATCTGTACACTTTTATGGCAGAATATCAAGGGACAGGATTATTACAGAGAAGATTCTTACAGAAAATTGAAATCAGTTAAGCATTTACCACAACATATTGGCACTTTTTGCAAGGTGACTAACAAGTAGACCTTAAAAGAAAGAAGGCAGTAGAGAGAGAAACAGTTGTAAAAGAACAAATGTTAGAAAGGACCTTACTTTTTTACTTCCATTAGGAGTCGATCACCTTTCTGCCGTTTATTCTGCATAACTTAATAGAATATTAAAGAGGCTGGTTCCAAAACTCTTTAAAAAGTCTGCACCTGTTATTCTGGATCAGCATGTTCCTTCATTCCCATTCTCTCGCCACCCTCTCCCTTCCACTGGGGAAAATAAGGTTCATATATGGTCCCATCCTATAGATTTTTTACAACAGAAATCATGTATAGTGCTATTACCATTTATCCTGACCAAGTGAATAGACTGAGACAGATGGAAATTATCAAAAGTAATGGCAGTTGTTTCTGTCTTTGTACCCACCCCAGCATCCCACGTACCTGTGGTTGTTCATATGATTTCCTACCACAGCACTGGTGCTTTGCCTCTTTTCCTGGCTGCAACATGTAGTCCCCTGGCTTTTTTTTTTTTTTTTTCCTAAGTATGAAACACTTTTGATCAGATGTTAAATTTTTTACAACTTTTTATTATTCTGCTATCTGGCTACTTATCAATATTTTCCCCTTCTTTTTACAGAAGTTGCTAGATGATGTAACAATCCGGAAACTGTGTAGGAAACTACACAAAAGAGAAAGTGGGTAATTAAAACTTCCCAGATGTGGAATACAAATTATAAGAAAAAATAACAAATAAAATAACAAAGAAGAGGAAATAAAAGGCTACTATTTTTTTCCTTCTAGTTTTCTGTACAAGTTCAAAGATGATTTGCAATGCAACCCTCAAATGAAGATTATATATGTTGTTGATTGTCCAGGAAAAACAATTTCATACAGAGTACAAACACCTGAGTATCAGGGCTTCAAAGACATTTTGACTTGAATCTATAACATTACTAAAACAGAAAACAAAACAAAACAAAACAAACAAACAAACAAACAAAACCACAGAGTATATAGTATATATACACCCATAGTATGTAGAATATCTTCAGATATTCTGCAGGGAGGGAGGGAGTGAGGGAGGGAGGGAGGGAGGAAGAAAGGAAGGAAGGAAGGAAGGAAGGAAGGAAGGAAGGAAGGAAGGAAGGAAAGAAGGATGGACAGACGGACGGATTTTCAAACGAACAGAATATGGGTAAATTTATTGCAGACTTCTGAAACTAACAAAATAAACCAACAAAAACCAGACCCCCCCAAAATGACACATCCAACGTCAGTGAACAAATTCACTCTCCTAATATGAAATTCAAACATCATATAGGCAAGAAGAGTTTAATTAAAATTAAGGAATAAATCCTGTATATTAAATGAAACAAAGTACTCAGAGCTTTTTTTGTTGTTTTGTTTGTTTGTTTTTGGCTCTAAAGCTTTCTGTTTGTACACAAATTGGACAAAGACCAAGAAACTTCTGTAAACAGTGAACAAAGAATATGCATCTAAGCATTTGTCTAGTTTTGGTCTACCAAACATAGCTTAGTTATTTTGGAAAGAAATCTTAGAGAGGAGAGACTCTGCCTGTCATGAAGTGCCAGACAGGGCTGATAGTCTGGGAAAGTAAGAAAAGATACAGGGCAATCAAAGATTGTGGCAAGATGCTGCTTCCTACACGACACAGCTTTGTCCCAGAGAGGCAACCTGAAGCTAAGTCAACTATAATATTTGTATCAATCCACTGATATCCTTTTAAAAACTTGCAGGAAAAATACAAGGTAGGGTAGGTGTTGCTAACAGTCGCCTTTAAGAAGTAGAATGAAAACACTTAACTTACATGTTCCCTATTCAGGGACAAATTCTAGCCTCAGTCTTTTACTTCTTCCTAGCTCATTTATTTCAGATCTTCTGTACACAATGAGATTAAACCTTTTTTAAAAGCGTTAAAAAATAAATGAACATGAATAAAATGTTTTCAAAAAAAAAAAAAAAAGAACATAATGGAAGATAGTAAAAATATTTCTATCTTTATTAAACTATTTATTTAACTATCACCGATGCTCTGAAGCATCCCATGTGGCCTGGTATATGAGGTTTTTATATTAGCTGGGCATATATGCAGAAGTAGACTATCTATAACTCAAAGACTTTGCAGTTATAATTCTGTGGGATATATCTGTAGACAGATATGAAAATTTTATATAAAGGTGTCTGCCTGTGTGAATCATATACTAATGTGTGGAATCTGTCAAATACTTTTAAAATAGTTTGGAAAGGTGTTACTCCTCCCCCACCACCCACCCCCTAGAAAATGTATCTACCATTTGCATACAGAATTATGAAAAACTTCAGCCACATGAATCAACTGCATGGTTTTGGAAAAGTCAAAATGTTATGGACTACAGTCTTTCAAAATGGGTTGGACTAGCATCAACAGCATGAGTGATGGCATTTATTAAGTCCACATTCTTGGGTGAAATCCAGCCTGTTCTGCCAGCCTGTTTTACAATGACATTTTTGCTTTCAAGGCACTGATAAAACGTCTTACCTAGTGAGTATGCCATTAAGCATTTTTCTACATTAGAATGTATTTCTGGACATTTTCTTTTTATCTTACAATGAAAATTAATTGGATTACTGCCATTTCCTTGCATTTTCAATGATATTGTATATCTAAATTGCTATTGCATTTAGTTGCCATATAATGTCATATAGAATCAATATAGGTTACTAACATGTCAGGGAAAATTTCAGTGAACAACTTTAAACACAGAGTTTATATTTTAAATAACTATTTTATTTGTTAATTTATTCAGAAAGGAAAGAAAGATGGTTGATTTAGAGGAAATATTCTGAAAGTTCACAAAAGAACTAGCACAAGGTATTCGACAGAAATCAGTTGCTACTTGCTAGTCTAGATATTTCAATTAACTAATATTTTGTTCCTGAAAACAACAACAAACAGTATCTGACAGTAACTAAAGGTTTTATTAAAAATATAAAGTACCTATGGCTTAGACTGGAGTTTACTCCTGAACTTCTATGGGAAAACTCCATTGAAGGACCAAAATGATTACAGAATTCATACAAAATTGTGAAAATAAATCATTGCTCCTCAGATGCTTCCCTCTGAACAAGCACAATATCAAAAATTTAAAAAAACTGAGCATCTCGACATGTATATTTCTGAGCCTAACTGGGATACAGAAGGCAGACCTCTAAATGACTCAATCTTGTTGGTATTCCACGGCATGACTAGCATACAGAAACAAAATCAAGGCTAATTTTTCTACTGAGAGCGAGATTAATTATATTTTTGAGACAGAAATATTTCATTCAGACATCTCCAGTTTAATGAAACATTGCCAGATACAATGCAGCTTTTTGATAGATTAAGACTATGAGCCAAATCTCCTCTCTCCCAAGTGATGACACCATCAGGATTGAAAAATCATATTGACTCTGCATGACTCCTCCTGGCTCAATGAGTGCTGCACCCTTTGTGTATCAGTTGTCTCATTTTGAGAGTGGTGTATAGAAAAAAAGTCATACATGTATTGCTTCATTATTGCTTTGAGAAGCCTCAGGCTGAAGCTACTAAAAAAGTGTCTCTTTCTTCCTTTCTACTGTATGAATAGGTAGACTATTACACCTTCACCATCACATATATATTCAAAATTTTTTTTTTTTTTTTTTTCCATTGAGTTTACTGACACTTCATCCTCAGAAGCGTGTTTGTATGTGTTTATTGCCAAGAGAGACACCTACCATTTCCATCTTCCCAATAAGTAGAGTGGCCACCCTGAGCCCTGAGTACATAATGTGTCCACCCAGCTAACACTGGGTTACCTGCACAGTGCTGAAGGGCAGGCTTCTGGTCCCTGATTAGCATGCTGCAAGTATTAGATCTTATTGGATAGCCTCCAAATCCTTCTTCTAACAATACAAAGAAATTCCAAATATCTTGTCCAACAACCATGATGTTAGATGTAGTGTCAAGTTTCTTTCTGGCCCATTCCTGTAACTGGAACTGGAACTGCAAACTTTCTCAAATGACTCTGCTCATTTCTGAATGTTATCCTACCACAGTCTTCCTCTGACTTCACGTGTTTCGAAGGTGAGGAAATAACAAAAGGGAAGCTTCAATCTAAATAGTAGGCCCTTCAATTTACAAGTCCCATTTAAAAACAAGTGAATATATGAAAACCATGTCTCATTTCTTGAAAAATTACAATTTGCAATGAACAACATTTATTCTTAATATTAAGTTTTCAGAAACTGTTGCCTGTCCACATCCTTCAATGTCACCAAAGTGATTCTCTCTACCAAAGAGAACAAAATAAATATTAATGCATATGTATTGATGATACTAAATTCTAAGTTGATCCTTCAGAAGAGCAAATTTGAATCAGCAAAGCTATTTATTGAAAGGAATTCATTCAGTTTGACCCAGAAAATTGATCAAGTAAAAACTTTTTCCTTCACCCAAAGAGTTTCAGTTATGCCTGAAGAACATCAAACAACAAAGTTACCTTCACAGACAAGTCTGAACAGAAATGTTTTTTCTCCATCCGTTAATATTGCCAGTCATTTCTGACCTGGAAACTGCACAGCTCAGTTCCGCCTCCAGGGAAATAAATGGCACAGATGAAACAGGTGCTTAAACATTGTTCAGCACTGATAATGCAACATCTAGTCAACTCGGGGCACTAGCAGGGTAAACAGACGCCGCAGTCATCTGTTTGTGTAGGTCTGTGCTGCCTGGGAAGGGTGGTGGAATTGAGGAGAAAGGGTAGCTGTGGTGGAAAAATCAATAACTGGAAAACATTTTTGGAAAATAATTTGAAGAAAAAGAAAGAGGTAATATGTTGTGTATGTCAGGAAAGGTATTACTAACCGATGGTCTGTAACCCTGGCTGTTAGAAACAATAGAAAAGGATTATGGTGATTGCTAACAGTCAGCTGCAAAAGCAGAGTGTTTTTAATTTCATCTAACCTAAACCCATTTTCATCCAAAGATCTTCACATCTTCACATCTCATCTGAAAGTATTTAGCAATGTCAATGCTTCTAAAGTACTCTGATTTATAACAGAAAACTGAAATAGAACCATAGAATCATAGAACGGCTTGGGTTGGAAGGAACCTTGAAGATCATATAGTTCCAGCCCCCCTGCCATGGGTACGGATGTTACACACCAGATTAGGTTGCCCAGGACCTCATGAAAATATTTTATCAGCATGTTATTGAAGGAAGAAATATGTTACAAATGCATTTTTTAATATAGCAGAAGTGTACAGATATCACATGCAGTCACAGAACATTAAGTCTATCATACCAAACATACTAGAAAAATAATTATTAAATACTTACAACTCCAGTGGAAAAATGACTAAAAAATAAAATAAATTAAAAATAAAACATATATATATTTATATATATGCATACATTAAAATTGCATTCCTGCTAAATAAAGTTTCTCTTTAAGACTTATTCTGATTGGTTATTTACAGAAGTGTTTAATTCTTCTGAGTAGCAAGCTGGTCTGGGATTCAAAAGGTAACATTAATTACACAGGATTCCTGGAGTCTTATTTTGATTACTTTGTCACTGATGTATTTTTTTTCTTTTCTTCTTCATTAGGCCTGTCTTTTTTTGGTTTTGCTATAATCTCTTCAAGACAGATGATGTAGTTGCTCATGTTAGGAATCTAGCACAATGCGGTTGTAATCCCTAATGCATTACATATAATACAAATACTAATTTCAGCTCTAACTTTTCTAAGTACCTTTTCCCATAAAATCACATTTAACTGAAATCCTGTTAGAAAAATAAATAAAAATAAATAAATAAATTGACTCAGACAAATAATGTCTTTACTCTGCCACTTTCTCTTCTCTCACTGTTCAAGACCAGCTGACTGACATTTAAACAAAAACCACAGCCACCCCATACACCCAGCTATGATTAGATGCCATGCCACTTTGATGTCTTCTTTTCTTTCCATTTTTCCCTTGCACTCCATTGGTATTTGAAAACATGAGGTAATGCCTACATCTTGCTCTGAAGACATAAATTTTCTAATTTTGTATTTCCTCCTCTTCCTTCCCTGAGTCCAGTCAGTACCATCTGGCATCATCCTGTTCACTTCCTCACTATGTGGGCAGGTTACCATACAGCTTTGAAGGCTGTAGTCAATGCCATAGAAAGTCTGTCTAGGATCTCTTGTACTCTGGTTGTCTACCTGTTTCCCTTTTATTACACTCTCCTGTGATGAAATACACTGCATTTTTTGTTCTTCTGGCACCACACTACTGGTATTTGTTTGCTTGTTGTTTGCTTGTTTTGTTTTGTTTGATTTTGTTTACCTGGTGCATGCCTCCATTTCGTATTAAATTTGTTTTGATAGAGAAGCAGAGGAAATTAATGAAGATATCCTTCTACTCTGAAGTGGAATATATAGCCTAGTACAGTTCACAAATTAAGAATCAAAGAATAGGGTGAAATAACGAAATGTTCTTATGGACATAATAGAAACTCATTTAGACTTCATTTTTTTCCTCATCTGTTTTCTTGTCTTTGCAGGTGTTAATCTTAGGTTATCACTTTTTTTTTACAGTCTTGGAGTTAGAAAAATATTTCAGAATGATTTAAGAACTGAAGAGAAACAAGTCAAAAATGCCACTTCTTGGAAAAGCAGCTTGGGGATGGTGGATCATTATCCCAATTCCGTCGTTACCTTCCGGAAAAGCAATTGCCTTCAGTCCACCTGTTAACACCTCCTCTTTTTTACTCTTTGCATATTTTGCTGTGACAGTTTTCAAGATTCAAACTCTGAACTAGGGAAAAGTGGGTAGAAACGCTTTTCCTATTGTCTCATACTATACCCTCTCTTTGGGAGTACTTTGAGAATAGTACATTAAGTGTTACACGTCTTATTTAATGCAAAATGGTAAAATTCTGTACTCATTTATTTCCATAGGGAATTGTTTTTTTATTTCTTTTAGACATTTTTTAAACTTTTTTTTTTCTGAGCCTGAATAATGCATCTATGAAATATCCTCATTTGAATATTCCTGAAATTGTAGCATTTTTAGTTTATACTTATTTTTGTAAAATAATCAAAAAATCACTGAAAATGTAACATGAATAGAAAAAAAAATCTAAACAAACCTATGAGCTGCTGAAGGCAAGGCAAGGAATATGCTTTGTACTGTCACACAGTAAACCACTTTTTGATAGCACTCAGTATCAAATAGCTTATTTGAAACTCTTAGGTACACTGAAGTAAAGAGATTGGTAACATCTACTTGCATCTCTTTTAGAAGTTCATTTAAAATTTAAACGTTAGCCATATTACATTTTCCAAGACCGGAGACTACGAATGTGTAAATGTTACAAGAGAATGAACAACTGCTTATCTTTGCTAAGCAAAGAACTACCTGATAAGAATGGAAGAAGGATTATTGTGAAATGATATTTTCTTCTCTGTCACTCTCAGTTAACTTCATTAGCTTTTCCTGTGTTCAAGGAAATTAGTCACAGACATAATTTTAAACAACAACAACAAAAAAGAGACTCTGAAGACCAAATAATTATAATTTTCTCCATCAAATTATCAGTTTTATGTCTTGTTAAAAGTTTTAAAACTTAAATTCATTAAATTAAATCCTGGATATTTTTAAGTCATTTGAAAAGCTTTCACTTCACCATGTCCAGGATTTTAGTCTTCATATTTAGTAGTCTGAAATTACAGAAATACATCCCATATGATTAACAAATATAGTTTATTGCACATTGTATGTGCTATACATCTATTTTAACAGCAAATTGATTCACTTTTAAACAAATGAGGACTAATGATGTCAGCTTCCCCCTCCCCAACTATGTACTAATTTTAATCTATAGCCTTCTTACGGACCAAATATTCTCAGTGTGGTGGTTAGTATTCTGGTGAAGAAAACTATCTTGTTTGGAAGCCAGAGTAATTCCTGGCAAAAATAACCAACATTAATGTATCAACTGCATTATTAAACTTATTAATTCAAATTTTCTAGTCTTAGTTTTATTAGACTCACCATCAGACAATATCAACTTTAATTAAATTGCATTTAAAACATTCTGACCAAGTATTAAAATGATAGGAGACTAATATTTATCTCCTAATATTTACCTAAAACTTCTTACTTATTTTCAACAATGAAATACTAGGTAATTCCACAGTTATTATGTCAGGAAGTACAGGCTCTTCAGTGATTCTTCTTCAGGGTTGTGGTTAATGGGACGGAGTCAAGCTGGAGTCCTGTATCTAGTGGAGTCTCTTAAGGGTCGGTACAGGGACCAGTGTTGTTCAATATATTCATGGGTTGTTCAATATATTCATGCTTTTGCAGGGGGATTGGACTAGATGATGTTTCAAGGTCCCTTCCAACCCCTAACATTCTGTGATTCTGTGATTCCAAGGACTGGATATTTCTAGATGTATAAAATGTGTTAAGGAAAACTGTATTAATTAAATGGGAAACAGATATTGCCCTTGTTATCTCACGCTGGTAACTTACACTCATGTTCATAAAATGGAATGGTCTCATCTAATGTAAGGCTACATTCTCTCTGAAAATTTTCAGTCATCTTGTGTCCTGATACTTTGTCTTTTGGGGGTGGAGGAGGTGGGGAAATTCAGGTGATACTTATATTTCAAAAAGGCATGAAATTATAAAGTTCTTTGATGAAAAATCTTACTTGTGGATGTAGTCCTTTTTTCTTCATCATTCAAATGCTAGCCCTACTTCAAAGACTGCATTCCTATGTGCAAACACATGCAGGCTGACATTGAACTTATCTAAAATCAGGTATTTCCTAAATTTGAAACACTTTTTTTTTTTCCCTGTAGAAATATTCCTGGAAGACTGAAAAATCAACACATCCTTATTTGAAAAGTAAGCACATATACTTACCATAAAAATATAAAAAGGAATGATCTTATAAAAACACTTTCTTTTACAATGTTGAATGGTCTTGAAAAAGAAAGATAACATTAAGCTTTCCTAAACTTGCAGTAGAGGGAAATTACATTCCATGAGAATAGAATGTAAATAAAAAGATGGAGGTTTATGTTTGAGTATCAGAAGAGAAAGATGTGACATTCAAAGGGTGATTTTGTTTTAGATCGAGACTGAAATTGTAATATTATTCTGTGAGGAAGCATAGAACTATATTTAGTTCTTAAAAAAAGTAGAAGAACAGACACAGACACAGACACAGATTTCTAGGTTGGAAGAGACCTCAAGATCATCGAGTCCAACCTCCGACCTAACACTAAGTACTCCACTAAACCATATCGCTAAGGCACTAAACCATATCGCTAAGGAAGAAATATATGATAGCAAAGGTTGAGAATCTCTATTTTTTTAGAATTTTTAAATATACTATGATGTTATGTGAAATAATGTATCATTGGCATGACCAGAAGACTATAATTCTCTGTAAGAGATAGGCATTGTCAATTGCTATAAAGAGTTCTTTTAAAAATATGCTTTCTTTCATGTTGAATTTTAGAAAGTGAACTTATAATTTGACCTTCCTTGAAATCTTGTGCTTTATAAACTCAGCTACATAAATGCTTCTGAAAAGCACTTAAATAGAAGCACAAATATGTCTTAAGCAAATTGATTGAAGAATTGATGTGAAAAAAAATAATTTAATTTTCTCTACTGTTGAAAAAATGGTCAAATTCATGGTTGGCATATGTTTCAAATTCATGAGTTTTAATATTCACTGTTGTTGCACTGTTTTAGTCCTTTTCATGACATGCAAAATACAACGTCAAGAAAATCTCAAATTAGAAAAACTGATGAGCTGTACACATTGATAGCTACTCTACAGATTATTTTTCTTTATCTCCACAGTGTATCAACACAAAGAAAGAAATGAGGGAGAGAAAACTTCAACTCATGATCTCATGATAGAGCATTTCAGCATTAATATAGATTCAGCTCCATCCTCCTGACAAGTTCTTGGTGCAGGAACCAAGGCAGAGAAGTGACATCTACTTAATACCCTTGAAATCTGAATTCAGCAATTGGTTAGTATTGGCACGTTATAGATTACAGTAAGACTGTTTTCTTTGTTCTAGCATTTATTACAGGAACTAAGAATCATGAGATTGTTCAAACAATCTACTACTATTAACAAGCTACTTCCTCCACACCTCTTTGCAAGGCTCTGCAAGTAGCAAGTTAAGAATTACTCTGGAGTTTTGGTGTAGAAGACTTCTACTCATCAACTTATGTCTGAAAGTTGGTATAAACCCAGAAATTCTTAGGGTGAATTAGCTTACTACAAAATCACGGAAATGACTTATAACTATATAAATATGTACGCAGTTATTCAATGTCTTTTTTCTTCCTTTCTTTTTCTTTCTCTCCTTCTCTTTCTTTCCTTCTTTCTTTCTTTCTTTCTTTCTTCTTTCTTTCTTTCTTTCTTTTTCTCTCTTTTTCTTTTTTCTTTTCTTTTCTTTTCTTTTCTTTTCTTTTCTTTTCTCTTCTCTTCTCTTCTCTTCTCTTCTCTTCTCTTCTCTTCTCTTCTCTTCTCTTCTCTTCTCTTCCCTTCCCTTCCCTTCCCTTCCCTTCCCTTCCCTTCCCTTCCCTTCCCTTCCCTTCCCTTCCCCTCTCCTCTCCTCTCCTCTCCTCTCCTCTCCTCTCCTCTCCTCTCCTCTCCTCTCCTCTCCTCTCCTCTCCTCTCCTCTCCTCTCCTCTCCTCTCCTCTCCTCTCTCCTCTCCTCTCCTCTCCTCTCCTCTCCTCTCCTCTCCTCTCCTCTCCTCTCCTCTCCTCTCCTCTCCTCTCCTCTCCTCTCCCCTCCCCTCCCCTCCCCTCCCCTCCCCTCCCCTCTTTCCTTTCCTTTCCTTTCCTTTCCTTTCCTTTCCTTTCCTTTCCTTTCCTTTCCTTTCCTTTCCTTTCCTTTCCTTTCCTTTCCTTTCCTTTCCTTTCCTTTCCTTTCCTTTCCTTCCCTTCCCTTCCCTTCCCTTCCCTTCCCTTCCCTTCCCTTCCCTTCCCTTCCCTTCCTCTTCTCTTCTCTTCTCTTCTCTTCTCTTCTCTTCTCTTCTCTTCTCTTCTCTTCTCTTCTCTTCTCTTCTCTTCTCTTCTCTTCTCTTCTCTTCTCTTCTCTCTTCTCTTCTCTTCTCTTCTCTTCTCTTCTCTTCTCTTCTCTTCTCTTCTCTTCTCTTCTCTTCTCTTCTCTTTTCTCTTCTCTTCTCTTCTCTTCTCTTCTCTTCTCTTCTCTTCTCTTCTCTTCTCTTCTCTTCTCTTCTCTTCTCTTCTCTTCTCTTCTCTTCTCTTCTCTTCTCTTCTCTTCTCTTCCCTTCCCTTCCCTTCCCTTCCCTTCCCTTCCCTTCCCTTCCCTTCCCTTCCCTTCCCTTCCCATCAGATGGGAATATCAGGGTATCAGACGGATACCTCCTGAAGACTGTAAGCCTTCTATATAGAAGAGCAATAGAGCAAGTTTACCTGCAGAGAGGGGCTGAAGAGGATAGAGTCACACCAAGGTCAGGAAACCTCTAGCTCAAGCAAAGACTGTGGGAGATAGAAGAGGGTGAAAACAAGCCAGCCTCAGAGGTGAAAGAAGATAAATATAAATGAAAACGGTAGGCCAGTTAGATCAGGTGCTGCCAGGGCTCCCAGGGCTTTTGACTAGCTCTATCCTAGTTGACAAGCTGAATGCCCCTGACCTCTTCAGGTTCAGTTGCATGAGCCCGGCTTTTTGAAGCCAACTCACCCCTCCACCTGGTTTCACAAGGCAAACCAGAGCACATTAAATGGGACCAAATGGACGTTTGCTTCAAAATGACTGCAGAGCTAAACTGATACACTAATGCAGGTGCACCCAGAAAGAACTTCCTGAAGAGAAGGGAACTGCAAAGAATTCATTGTGATGGGGAAACTGATTTGGTTGATTGAAACCAAATGCAGAAAGAAAGACTTAACATCAAGGGCAGAGAGAACTTGAGGTGTGCTGTGTATCTTTATCACATCTTTTTCATTTGTGTCTGACCTAGTCACCGAGTTTTTGAGTTTTAAGAGATTAATTATATTAATGGAGTTTAAAAGCCTTCTGGCTTTTTTTTTTTTTTTTTTTTTTTTTTGAGGTGCTTTCTCATAGGAGAGATCTATGTAAATCCTTCTCAAATATCTGGCTGTCTGGGCATTCCCATTTGCACTGGCAGCTGTTATTGGTGTCAGACAGAGGCAGGCAGCGGAAGGTTTAAATATTAAAAATGTCTTGCTGCAACACCTTTTATGGGGAATACCAATAAACTTCACCAGGTCTGCATATTTCACATTTATAACTTGATATAAAGTACTTTAGTGCATTTGCATTTCTGCAAACTCAACGGCATAATGTTATATATGTACAGGCTGAGTAGCCAGAAATAAGGAGACACAAGGGGAAACTTCTACCAAGCAGAAAAAAGAAAAAAAAGAAAAAAAAAAAAAAGGATACACAAAGACCACATAGTGGGATAGAATATTCCAACACATATTAGAAGAGTACTACTTCCCCCTCATTTTTATCAGTTATAATAACACTGCTTATCACCAGAAAGTACTGAAATGACAACAGAATAATGGTGCTAAAAGCTGCCTCTATTAGTGTAGCCTGCCTAAAGTGAGGTAGAAGGAAAAGCTCTGATTTCACAGCGTGTGTTCTACTGGCTTCTGCTGGGGTGACTACAAGCAGCTCTTACAGTCTATGCGTGTGCAAACTGCCCAGGCAGATCAAATCCTTACTAGCCAGAATACAGGGATTCAAGCAATGTATTACAAAGTTTATTAAGATCAACTTTGTCTTTGGCAGCCCTTCTTGGCTGATGTTATAGTGTAAGATGTAAATTGAGTCTTACACACCAGCTGCACAGAGTAGGCTAACCTTGTTGAGTGGGAATGTACAGCTAGATATAACTGTCCTCATCTTCTCCCATCTTTTCCTATCCTCACATTAAATATATATATATATATATAAATATTTACAGACATTGTTTTCACAATGATGGACTCACAGTCCTTTGTTCTGCCTATAAAGAAAGCATCAAGTCCAGTGTGAGAAGGAAATTTAGTGTCTCAGATTTTATACAGGACAAACACAGTTCATCATATACCCACACAGAAGGTAA
Organism: Cygnus atratus; assembly: GCF_013377495.2. NCBI lineage: Eukaryota > Metazoa > Chordata > Aves > Anseriformes > Anatidae > Cygnus > Cygnus atratus. Next base: position 107,500,780 of record NC_066362.1, read on the forward strand.
CACTGTCACTGTATTGGAAAACAAAAGGAAAAACAAAATGAATGTGTAGGAAAAACAAAATGAAACTAATAAATCCCATGAAATATTTCACCTAGCTGTAGTTTCTTCAGAGGCCTTAGTTAAGGAGGTAGGGTCTCTGTTGTTGTCACTGTTTTACATTAGAATGCACTCATGTTTACAGGCATGTCACCCAAAGGGTGGAAAATTATTCTTTTATTTCTTCTTGAGAGTTTATTTACCACAGTTTTTTTTTTTTTCCTAAGTCTAATTTATCTGGCTTTATCCATCTTTCTCAAAAGGAAGGATTCCATTATGCACACCCCCCCAAAAAAAAGATTAAGAATGAAAGCATGTTTTAGCTTTTTCAAAGAAATGAAGGGGAAAACTGCATGATTATCTTATGCAAGGCTTTATTTTTCCTCATCTCAATGTGTGAGAAAAAAAGAAAAAAGAAAAAAAAAAAAGAAAAAAATACAGAAAAGAGACGGAAGAATATGCATTATATTTTACATTTAAAATTGCTAGATAACAATCAGCTCCTGTGTTTTAGATACTAGTGATCCCATTGATAAGTGGATAGATAGCTGGAAGATACCAAAACCAAACACAGAAAAAAATGATTGCTGTACAAAAACACCTCAAAAGCCAATATGAGAAAAACAGCTACCTTGAGGTTGGAAGGAAAAATCTGAGCCATCATAATTATAGCTGTGCAGAAACAGAATATACAGTGGCAAAAAATTTAAATATATTTAAAAAAAAAAAGTCAGTAATAGTCAATTTTGAATATAATATGTATAGAACAATCATGTCCTTGAAGTGAACTAAAGGGGTAATACAATACATCATCAAAAGAGATATAAAAAAATGTAGCAAAACTTTATTTTTTTCACACACACTTTTTTTTTTTTTATAGGAATAGAAAACATCACGTAACATTTCATTGCAGTTTATTCTCCTAGAAAATTCTAACATGATTTTCAAACATGATTACAAATGGAAATTGAGCTTTAGCCTTATTGTATTGTGTACAGAATGCTCTGCTCTTTACCTCTTCCTCTAATATGTAATGTGCTTTTGATGCTACTTATGAATTAGTACTTCCGTAATACTCCAGTCAGCACTGGAGACTATTGTATCCATACAATTGTTCTGCTCTTCTTTAAACACTTCATAATACTTTTTCCATGTAATTAGAAAATGTAAACCACTGACTTTTTCTTACTTTTATCTTACTTATCTTCTTTTATTCTGGACATATTTTTACACGTTTATGCTCAAGTTCTGCTCCTAGACACTAAGTGCAACTGTCAGTTTAGACGCTATGCAGCTGTGAGTTTACTTCTTGATGGTACTTCAAATATCTTCCCTGTCTCTTGTTCCTAAACTCAGTATATTTCCCAATGCTAAATGATTACTACATTACTACATTGCATTCCTAGAGCTTCATTAATAAGTTTCATGATAAGACACAAACATGAAATGTTGTGGTAGAAATGCATGTATTTATCATACAGAGAATCAGGCTAACATGTTCCTACAAACAAATAAAAAATATATATATTTGCCAGAAGGCTACAAGCTATAATTGTGAAGAATAGATTAAAGATTTTATAAGGAAACTGCAGAGGAAAAAACAAACAAACAAACAAACAAACAAACAAAAAACTGTGAACTGTTTTTAATAATTAATTATCATATACATTTTAAATGAAAACCAAACCAAAACAAAACAAAAAACACAACAAAAATATCTTCCAGAATATAGTTATACTAACTTCTAATTCTGGTCAATAGCATTTAATTTCACTGCTTACCAGCAATGATAGTAGATTTCAAGATCATTGCAGTTACTGAGGCCAGACAAGTAAATACCACAAGAAGATTGACAAAGTCATTATCCTCTATCAGTCATTCCTTTCATTCAAAGGAATCTGAGAATTCACTGGTATGGGCCCCAAGGACTGCACCTTTATTTTTTCTGTTAGGGAAACTGTGATCACAGGAACAATAGAAACTGATAGATCCGATAGCCCTAAATATCATGCAGTAGCCCTGCATCTAAATGTCTCTTGCAATACATGAAAGCAAATATCCAAGTAGCCAAGTATCTTTCAGGTAGGCCAGATACCTAATGTATCACCATTATCTTCTGGGATTTCATTTCAGATTTAAAATACTTCTGAGCACATTACTTAATGGCAGAAACTTAAGTGCCTAGCACCAGCATCATCCTATGCAGTGTGAAAAATAAACCTATAATGACTGTCATTCGTTCATCAATGTCAGAGAAAAAATGAACAACTACTGTATCACAATGGAAGCATTGCTTCTTTTGATAAAAGAAAGTCTTTGCAGCTCAGGTTCAGCTGGGGTAACTTGTTCATCAGTAATTTTCAAACCATAAAAAAAGAAAGTAAAGACTGATTTACCAACTCTTCATGCCACACAGAATACACCCTGTGGGAAACATATGAAAACAGTTGATTTCCTGTCACCTTTTTGTTTAGTGGAGCCAGTGTGTGACATAACCCTGGAGAAACAATTTGTGCAATGTGGAAGCTACTGGGACCTGAATATATCAGCGGTATAGGTGGAAAGTGTTGTCTTCAATGAAATACTGCATATTCATTATTCAGAGAAGCATACTTGGGCAAAGTTGACCTGCTAAGAATCCTATTCCACTTTTAAGACTAGTGGATTACACAAACCACTATAGTCACTGCAAATGCAAGTGGGTTGCAAATTGCCCTCTGCTGTAATCATTAAAAACATTATATTTGGCTTCAGTAGCAGTGCTGTTCCTTTGTGGAAGGCTAAAGAGCTTGTGAATACATCCTCTACTTCACAAAAAAACTATCACAAGTTGACAATGTTATCTTACTCTAAAATCTTTGAAAGGCTAGGCCTGAATAAGTTATAAGATGCTGAAATACTAGGTCATATTTTCACTGAGTTCCTATTAGATTTAGGTACTTTATTAGAAACTTCTTTGTTGCAGTTCAGCATACTGGCAAAGGAATCAGTACAACAGGGATGTAGAACTTCCAGTGAGTTATTGTAATTAGAAATTAAACTCAGTTGGTCTATCTTAAGGTGTATTTTTGTTTGCACTTCCCTGACAGTCTTAGAAAGAAGGGTGGTAAATTAGAAACTCACTGGTTAAATCAGTAGTAGTTTCTGAATACTCAACTCTTTTTATCACTAATGAAATGCCAATCCCATGTGCTGCTTCTGCCAGGAAAACTCAAGTAAGAATATATAACAGCAGTAGGGAGTCAATGTTTTGTCAGTTAAGTTCACGCTATGATTGCAGTGAGAACTAAATATTAAAAAACGACTACATCTTATTTACAAAACAGTTGCCCCCTGCTGAAATTTTAAGATGTAAGCTTAATTTTCCAGAAAAAAAGTCATTTTCTATTCACATTTCATACTGCAATAGCATAACATTCTGCAATGGGAAACTTAACATTCACTGTAGAAAAAATTCTGTAATTATTCTATTAGTTGTACAACAATGAACATGAGGAAATTGTAAGGAACAACTTCACTGTAAAATTTACGTTTAGAAGTCCAACCGTTTAATTTAAATGTGTTTAAATTGGAAAATATATATATATATGTTTTATTTATTTAAAAATATATTCATGTAGGTCTTCAGATTCAGGTGATTCTTCTACAACTTTCTACATGTATATATTTGATATATACTCGTAAATGTTGACAACATTATGATGGCTCTGAAAATAACAACATACAAATGTGCACTAAGTTTTCATGCCATATTTTCTCTTTTGTCCTACTACCTTCTTTGTATAATGTTCTCCCATTAACCCTACACTTCTTTACCTCAATAATAAATCTTTGCATCAGAGGTACACAGTGACAAGCAAAAATCAGAGTAAAGAACATTAGGACAAGCCAGAAAAGGGATTTGAAGCTGAGCATAAAGTCTTCTATTCAGAAAAAAAAAAAAAAAAAAAAAAAAAAAAAAAAAAAAAAAAAAAGGCACAAAAAAGGAATCTACCAAATATGTAGGGTGGTATATCTCATTACATTTTTTTATTTTATTTTATTTTTTTTCCTCCATGAAGATGGCATTTTGGTGGGACCACATCTCTGCAACCCAGGCTTCCACGGACACCTTTATGGCGGATTGTCGAAGGTCCTCCTGAGAATGTCAGGAGCATGAAGTCTGTGCAGCATAATTCCTATGGTACCTGGCCACACCTCTCATGTCCACCTTCTAACTGCTAAAAAGCTAACAGTGGTATTGTACTATCAGATTGTAGGCATTTAAAACACAGACCTCTAAATTATCTTTGCTTCCCTTTACAAACTATGAGTCTATTTGCATTCAGTGGTCTAACAAATTCCATGGATACTAAGCCTTGACATCATCTCACTAAGTAAGAGACACTACATAAGGACCACTGTACATCCTTGTGCCTTGACATCAGTCCAGCAAAACATGAAGGTGTATGTTCAATTTGTATTTGGTTAACTACAAACAAGACAACAATATGTACTTCCATAATTTTAATACTTTCAGTACTTCAAAGAAGACCAGTTATCTACCTTCTAGAATGATGCTTATCACAATGAATGATGTCATAACAGAGATTCTGGGCAAGATTTCTTTCCTTTTTTTTTTTTTTTTTCTTTTTTCTTTTTCAAGTTAAAAAAGATGGAATTCAATTGTCTATATGTCAGTGATAGCTTTGCAATTGTAATGCTTAAATTGGCTGCTTTACAAACTATTCTTTTTTTCATTTGAATGAAAACCAGAGATGATGTCAACACAGCTAAATTTGGAACTATACCTTATACAGAGTGTTTTTATTTGCTTATTTAATCTCTTAAGGGCAACTAAGTATGTTGTGACCATACAAGACTAAGAAAAATCCTTGTGTATTGAGTTTATGTGGCAACATTTTGGTAGTGCAGAGGGCTGCTAGGGTGGCCTGTGTGAGCAGAGCCCAGAAGCTGACCCATGTTAGGTAAGAGACAGTTCCAGCTGGATCAAAAAGGGTCCTACGGCTGGCCAAGACTGAGACAGTGAGTGACGCTGGTTGTGCTTCTGTGAGAGCATAGTTAAAAAACAACAACAACAAAAAAATGCTGTGCAACATCAGCTGGAGAGAGGAGTGAAAAAACATGAGAGAAACAACCCTGAAGACACCAAGGCCAGTGAAGGAGGAGGAGGAGGTGTTCAAGTGCTAGAGCAGAAGTTCCCTTGCAGCTTGTGGAGAGGCCCATGGTGGAGCAGGCTGACACCATGCAGCCCATGGAGTACCATGGCAGAGCAGATCTCCACAATGCAGCCTGTAGAGGAGCCCACAGTGGAGCAGGTGGATCTGATCTGAAGGATGCTGCAGCCCATGGAGAGCTCCTGCAGGAGCAGGCTCTGGGATGGAGCTGTATCCTGTGGAGATGAGCCCATGGTGAGGCAGGGAATCTGGGGGGAGCTGCTGCCTTGGGGTACACATGTTGGAGCAGGTTACTCCTGAAGGATGGACCACGTGATACAGGCCTAAGTTACAGCAGTTCTTGAAGAACTGCAGTCTGTAGGAAGCCCACACAGTTTAGAAAGGAAAGTATCCTGTGAGATGGATCACATGCCTGAGCAGGGGAAGAGAGTGACTGAAGGAGTGGCAGATGACAAAATGTTATGGCCTGACCACAGCCCCCATTCCCTATTACCCTGCCCCACATGGTGGGAGGACGTAGAATAGGATGGATAGGGGGAAGATGTTTCCAGTTTGCTTTTAGTTTCTCACTGCTCTAGTCTGTTAGTAGTAAGCAATAAATTGCATTAATCTCTCTATGCTGAGTCTGTTTTGCTTGTGTTGGTAATTGGTGAGAAGTCTCCCTGTCCTTATCTTAACCCTTGAGCTCCTTTTCATTTTCTCTCCCTCTTCCTTTGAGAAACTGAGAGAGCAGTTTATCTGCCCACCAGGATGAAACCACTAGACCTGGACTCTAAGTCTATTATTGGAGAGCAAAATAAATGAAAGATACTAAGCAATTAATATGAAATATAGTGCTTACATCATACAGCATGAGAATGCATGCTTTGGAATGATACAAACTCTCATATTGGAAGAGAATCCTGGGTTAGTTTAACACAGATGAAAAGCAAACTAGCTTTTTGTACTGAAATTCTTGGTATTCAATCTATTATACAATTCCAGTAGGCTACTGCATTGGCTATAATGGGAAGGTGTTGGCAAAAGGGCTCTGAAGGCATGTCCTCTGAGAGAAGAGTAAGGAATGAAGGAGAAATTGAAGGAGAATGAAGGAGCCTGTGAGAAAGTATTGGGAGGGGTTGCTTTAGGTTTTGTCTTTGTTTCTCACTGTCCATATCTATTTCAATTAACAAAAAATTAATTTTGTTTTTCCCAAGTCTGTCTTACCTATGACAGTGATTGTAATAAACCCACCACAGATGCCTCATGATTTTTGAATGCTCACTGTAGATGATAAATCATTTGATCTAATCCAGAAATCTTAGTGCGTTTCTGTGCATAAATGTTGCAGCTACAACTGCTACTTATTGTAGATCTTTTCTGTAGATAGATAAATGCATATTGCTTATAAATGCATATGCATTTTGTTTATGCATTTAGGAAGTCCTCATATTGTATTATGTTAAATGGTGATCAGAACAGAGACATTTTTGGATTCTTTTGTTAGGGAACACCAAATATAACTACAAACTAAATCAATGTTAGCAAGGCATATCTAAAACTTAATTCAGCAGAAGACAGTGCACGTACATTAAAGCTGCAGTAACAGATTACTTTCTTTCTGTCATCAAGGTGATTTTTATATAAAAAAAAAAATCATTCCTCATTGTTATATGACTACACACAAATTCAATGTTACCCCCTTAACTAGTTTTGGATGCTGAATACAGAATTTTGGAATTAATTATTCATAGGCTCTTGATATAAAAATTACAGAAAATATCATTTTCTCTGATCTTAACAGCAGGTCTTACTGTAGACTGTATTCAGAAATAATTGTATTTAGTAGAAATTCCCTATTCTTATTATGCAGTTTGCAAATTGGCATAGTTCAGACATACATACAAAGCATTGAACTCCAAGCAGTAGAAATGATTTGAAGGTTTGCATTTAAACCAAAGACATGCCAATGTAAAGAGCCCTTATGGTAGTACAAACTTTGAGAGCTGCACAGCCTCTTGAGTGTATCACATTCCAGCAAAAGTTATTTTCATCCACAGTTAAAACTTTTATTAATATATTAGAAAAATCCTCTTAATCTAAAGTTTATTCCTGCATCCAAGGTTTTCAGATGTATTCTCAATGCATTAATAATGGATACTTTCTTTCTCTGAAAAGGGCTACAAGGAATAGCAGAAATGGAAATATATATATATATGTACAGTGGAATGGACCATCTCACCAGTCTAGTGTTTTAAAAAAGTGAAGTGACAATATAGCGTATTGTCTGAGACAAACACAAGACAACAAGATGACTAGGACAAGAGTTGAGTTGCATCTCAGGGAAAAAGAAAATGTCTAATTTTCAGAAACATCATCTTAGTGAGCCTTTTACAAAGGAAGTTCCACATATCAACACTTCATTTTTACTACTCATTGATTTAGAATTTTTACTTCCAGATTTCCTCTCGAATTTAATCTAAGTGAAATTGATTTTTGCTGATGAATGAAACAGAGTTTTTCCCCAGATTAAACTGACTATGAGACATGTTTTGAAAAAGGCCTGAACATCAACCTCTGACTCAGAAATGCCACATACACTGAAACATACATAGCTTAACTGGCTATCTTGTATTCCCCTAGCATGGAAATATTTCTGAATGTTGCACAACCAGCATAATCCACTTCAGTATGTTGTTTTTATTCTCTGCATTCTTAAAATACATCTGGATCATGAGTAGAAGAAATGGGAGGTAGAGAGAAAAAAAATGCAGTGCTTCTCTACACAAGCTTTCACGTAAAATCTAGTAGATTTATTGTGATAGGTGGCATGGCTTAGAACTAGCCCTGAAACAAAGGATTCATCTTTCCATCTAAAATAAAAATTGAAAATTTTACAATTTCAACACTATAAGATTAATATTAAAACCAAGCAGAAACATTCTACACTTCAGTTTGCATGATTTCACCAGCATGAAGTTTACAATTGTTTCAAATCTCCTGTGAGCATTTTTTGTTCTTACATTAATTTTCATGTAGCCACGTACTTTGAAGTTATTCTCTTTCCCCCCACAAACTCACCTTTCACATATATCTGAAAACATATAATTTGTTCCATCTATGATGGATTCATTATATGACTCCTTTTAGGTAGATAGTGATATGCAGTTTCCCTAGGCAACAATAGTCATCAACTTGAATAATCTAAATTTATCATTTTATTTTACAAATGGCACATTTATAATATAGTATATGTAAGTGTGCATATACATGGAAAGTTAGTTTCCATTAGTATGAAATTCAATAAATCATAAACTACTTTATACAATTACAGCAATTCAGGAACCACCATATGACAAGTTGAAATATGTTTGAAATGTAGTTTTCCTTAAAATATAAATAACATTTTAGCAACTTTACTGTAAAAGCATCAATATCTTGATTTTACTTTCTATTGCCTTAGCAACACAGGGTTTTAGAGGTAGTGAAAAGACTGTTTGGAAGATAGAAACGTATAAAGGGGGGAATCTGCAAGGATTGCTCCTTTTAAATTTATATTAGGCTTTAGTCATTGGGGGACTTTGGGAGTATTGGATGGCATCAAGCCAAAATCTGGTAACAAGTTAATGTTAAATAGTATACAGGAAAGACTACGTGCAAGTGCACACACCTAGGTTCTGGTACTGTTTAACTTTCTCTAGGATAGCTCTAGACTTTGAAGAAGGCTGAAGAAGCTGGCATCCAGAACACAGACGAAAAGGACAGACATATTATCACATAGCTTGTTTCCTGGAAATGAAGGTAAAGGAATCTTTCTTGAAGGCAAAGTTGACCAGGGTCAGTCAAATTTTATATTATGGGTGGGTCAAAGTTCGAAGTAGTAAATTCAAATGTTATGCATAGATACTCTTCAGAAGTAAAAGATACAAACAGTAAGCTAAGTAAAATTGAGCTTCGTAGAAAGAGCTACATAGATTTGTTTCCAGAGTTCTAACTCTTCTTGTGATTCAGCTCCTAAGCAAATCAAACAAATCCGTTACCCTTTGCACAGGCACAGGCACAGGTATTATGGACTGTTATATAGCGAACACACACTATGTTGGATTATAATCACAATTATTTCATATAATCATGTAGATGAAGCTCTGGTACGCCATTAAAGCATTAAAGTCGTGTTGTGATGTTGTGTTTTTTTTTTCCTTTTTTTTTTTTTTTCCAGTTTTACGAACCAATGACTCTTTTTCCAAGTAACCATTCTCTGTGTACAGCACTGCTTCCAAATTTCCCAAGTTCTTTTTGATCCAGAAATTTAATTGGAGAAAAATATCTACTGAACACTAATTAGTTTGGAGGGCAATCTGAAAGAAACCTCAGCGAGATAAATGACTTTCACCCCAGAGTGATTAATTATTTTCATGTCTAGTCTCATTTAGGAGCCTGTAATGAGACACACATAATTAACCTATTTAGATATTTCTGTCATATGCTTTTAATACACAGTTTGACTCAGTGCAAGGGTAGCAAAACATGCATTTCTTCAGCCAGAGAGCTAAGAAAGGAACAGAAGATAGTTTTACATTACATTAAGAAAAGAGCTATTTACAAAACAGTTAGATGCAAGAGATGACATCCAGTAATAACAAAGAAAAGTTTGCATATATGCAGAAAGGGAAGACTTTAATGTTAATGAAGAGAATAACATAACATTCCTCAACAGAAGGGGAGAACAGAATGAGTTCTGGGTATGAGGATATACTAGTTTATTCTCTCTTCTCCATCGCCCAACACGTCACAGTGAAGATTGCCTAATGCATTTAACCAAGAGCAGAGAAAGCATGAAAGCTGATCATAAATATGATCATCTAGAGGGAATAACAACATGGCTGTTTGAGGGAAAAAGACTTATCTGATGTAATCTACTGTATGGTGACATGGTTTCTTCCATTTCTTCACCAATATAACTTGTTACTAACTGTTGATAAAGCAAAATAAAGCTCTGAGTAGAACAGAAGGAAGAATACTTTTTATTTATTTATTTCTTTAATGGGAAGAAAATAAATACATTTACAAGATTTTTTCTGATAATCCTTATCTATTCCTTTGCATATGAGAAATAGGAAATTAAATATTTGCCTCTTGGGAAGTCCAGTATTTTCCCACTGTGGTGAAACATAGATTTCTGAAGCAGCTTCTGCTGCATGTACTCTTTTGCAATTATGTTTTTACACTTCACTTGCTTTTTCAGAATTTTGCTTTAATTTTCATAAGAATCTTACACATTTCCACTGGAAAGTAAAGCCTGAAATCAGCTTGCTGCAACTTCATTTGTAGTTAAAAAAAAGAAAATGATTACTTTCACAGTAGTATCTTTTTGTAGTAAAAAGTTTGTCCTAGAGAGCATGATTTTTGATATCAGAACAGGACAAATGTTTGTAAGCTTTCAGAACTAAATTTTTAATTAATTGTTCTTAAAAACAGCCCTTGAAATTCTAACAGAAATTAAAAAGGGGAACATTGAGGAATACCATATAATGCCATAATGTCCTATGTACAATATTTTACTGATTTAAACTGGCACATTTCTTGACTTTTTTTTTTTTTAATCACATCCATGTGTTATTTGGCTTTAGAGATAGTCCTTAAAGTTCCTGTCATAATCTTAAGAAGTTCCTAAACATAATTTCATAAGACAGTACTTGGTGTTATTTACTTCAGTTGTTTTGTGAGTATTTATGTGATATTTCTCAATAGCAAACACTGTTCAGTTTATTCAACATGAGAAATTTATGGCTTTGATTGAAATGTCATTTCATGGTTTGTTTGTTTTTCCAATTTTGTATATGGAATTTGTGAATAAGCACCTGGAGTAAGAGCCCAGATAAAGACTTACCTTTAGAGCTTAACTAAGGCTATTTTTTTTTAATTTATATATATATATATATATATACATACATATAGGTAAGGAAAGAGCTAGTATCTTTCACTTCATAGAATTTATTATGAAGTTCTTTATGACAAGAAATTTAACAGTCAAAACACTTAGACTAATGGTGTTTGGCATACCTGAAAGCAGATTGCATTTTTCTTTTGAACATGAAGTACAGAGAAGCATAGAAAAGCAGTCTGATAAGTAAAGAAGCTTAGTTATACAGCAGACAAGTCCATTTCTTACTCTGTTCAGAGGTAATTTTCTCCTTTCTCTTTAACACTCACAAGCTTTCAAGGGGAGATAAAGAACATGTATTACTTCTCTGAAATGATTTTTAAACAGAAGTATCTCTGTAATAGTGCAATTGAAAACTTAAATTTCTCACAGAAAGTCCATGAATTTCTTTGCAATTTAGTTTCTAATCATGCAGGGCCTCTGTTCTATCACACAGAGTTGGGGTTCTAAGGAGCTAAGAAGCCAATACATAAAGGCATAAATGTAACTGCAGGCGATTAGTAACATCTAATTAACTTATACAGTGTAATTTACATTCACTAGTTATAGCACATCCTGTCAACTTGGAGGCTGATCATTCACATTTTAATCCTATATTGCAGTTGTGAATCACTGCTTTTTTGGAAAAGCCCATGAGAGAACAGTTTCAACAACTAATTCAGGGAGTACTATAACGTGTGGAGGAAAAGAGGAAATTCATTTCAGGGGAACCCTGTGACTTTATCCCTCAGATTACTTTTTCCTGACCTTAAGCAGAGATTTTAGCTGTAGAATCAAATCATTTTTCTTTACCAGTCATATGCCTCGGGCCAACACCACTGCCTTCTGGATGCCCTTTAGACTCATGGTTATTCTACTGATACCATTCACTCAGATGGCTTCTTCAGCAGTTGAGGCAGTCAAAACCAGAGGAACTGGCTCTCAAAACTCATGCTAGGCTATGTTTTTCCTCATAGGAAATGCCCTCTATTATTGCAGCAGTATCAAATTCAATGTAGTAGGGAAAAAAAAAATCCTGTTCCATTTCTTACAAGTAAATTAATTTTGGTCATGAGAGGCTCTGGGAGTGCTGACTAACAGCAAAATTCAGCACTTCGTCAGACTATTCTTATTTTCTTATAGACCTATGCTTTAATTCAATTAGAATCTAGTTAGCATTTAATGAAAGTTAAATGACAAGATCCGTTATTTTTAAACATTGTTCTATTTTACAAGCTAAGAGAAATACTCTCTGTGGCTTTTATTCCACTCAGAAAAACAGGGCTGGGAGGGTGAGAGAAGTTGAGAAAAAGGATAATTACCTTGCTATTGTTTATTGACATAGTATGATTATAGATATTTCCAAAGATTTATTCTGAACTAAATTCATGGAGGTCAATTTCAAAATGTTTTCTAATGCTACCCCCCTATATTGTGGGTAACAAATCCAGTTAGTTAAAACTACTCATGTCCCTTTATTTGTCTGTTTTCAGTGTTTGTTTGTTTTCTTACAAAGTATTCTGAGTTGCTGTCCCAATGTGTAAATTAGAAACCTTTTTATTTTCAACTCCTCTGGTCTCTATTAATTTTCGGAGGCTTTCCAAGTCTTATTAGAACAAATTCCATCTCAGCCTGGCAGTGGAGTACATTTTTTATTCATTCTTCTGCTCTTCTTCCTCTTTGTCATCCTGCTAATAAGCAATCTAAAAACATCCTTTAAGCAGTTTTCTGGAGCTAAACAGTTCCTACAGAAATATGTCCTATGTAAAACAAGGGTAATGATATTCATCTTTGTAAACCACTTGAGATCTTCAGATGGCAAGAACTAGATAAGTAGGTATTATCATAATAAGCACGTCCTTTATACAAGCCAATAATCCTAACGTAAATCAGAATCATTTGCAAGAGGAGTAAACAGTGATAACTTCACAAATACATTATCTCATTGAACAACACTCAAAGATGGAGAAGGCAATTATTTAAAGAGTAATAAGGAGAAAATATTAAAGAAATATATGCCAAAAATTTATATAGGAAAAATAAAAGATATTATCGGTAGATTAATACTTCATTACTTACCTATTCACCCAAGAGCCAGAGATTTAGTAATTGCTATTCAATATTTACTCTGAAAGATTTTCAAGTAAGTCATTCCCAGGTGTTTTCTATTGCAATAACATAAAATTGCCTAAAATTCATCAAGCAGAAGACTCTGAGAACAACTGTTTGGGAAGGAAGTCTCCTCATGAAAAGTAATATTCACTGGATCTGTATAATGTGCTACAGAATTCACCTGTCGTGCTAGGACTCTGTTGATGTGAATCATCGTAAATTCGATTCAAGTTAGCTGAATTACATTATTGTTATTATGACAGCAGCAGCAGAAAAAAATCTTTATTTTGCTTTATTAATAAAAAATTTAAATTAAAAAAATATAGTTTCATTAATAAAAAATATTTATTTGTTTATTTTGCTGGTAAAACACCTGTGAGTCACAGAGTTTGGTTATAGGTCAAGTAGAATTCAGATTTAAGCAACGACTCTGAAACAACCTTGCCAATCAAGTTTGTGGATGAGTGAATTCAGGCTTCATGCTGTAGAACTTGAGATCTTTCATGCACAAATCCTCTGTCATTAATACTCGTGTAACTTACTTATAAAGAAAGAGTGGACATTTTTGGAGTTTGGAGGAAAAGTGTTTGTTACAGAGAGTGCTCCTTTTGATGTTTATAGTGTGGAAAAAATATTATAAAAATTTTTAATAGCAATTATATAATATCTTTATTTGTGTAATATTAAACTTTTAAAATATTTCATCAGCTTACATATCTTATATAGTTCAAAATTTCTCTAATTCTATATTATACATTTTTCCCGAATTTACTTGTGAGTGTAATGTGATTTTGTTCACCCAAACAATTATTTTAAGATTTGAATGGGATACAGAAAAAAATGCATCAGAGAAAACAGTTAATTGTAACTTCTTTGATATACTTAAGAGACAGATAAGTGGGTTTGTACTCAGAGTAATGTATGCCTGGAAACATTTGACCTCACACAAATGAAGGGAATAAAAGCTCAGTTGTTCAGAGTTAAAAACTTGGACTACCATATTTTCCTGACATGAAGGATAAATGGACATGGTCAAAGGATAATTGGTGCTAATTTATTTATTTTCTACTTTCATTCTTCTCCTTTGCATCCTCTCTTTCCAAATCTTGAAACAGTCTAAACAAGAAAATAAATATATATAATACGTAAATTAAAACTGTACTATTTCTGCAAAAATGGTTGCTCTTGGTTAAATATTAAACAAAACAAACAAAAAAAATCACTCTGAAATGCTGTCAGCACAGGTTGTCGAAAGAGGCTATGAAATTACCGTACTTTGAGATATTCAGAATGACTGGATAAGAACCTGAAAAACTTTCTACAAGAGTAGTTATACAAGATTACATCCAGAGATCATTTCCAACCTACTTTGAAACCTACTTGGATCCTACACAGGCAGTTCTTATCAGTGCACTGGGCTCCCATTGACATCTGTAACTGAGCTTCATTCCAAGCAGAAGTCACCATCTCACTAATCATTAGGGACAATCTCTGTAAATACACTACAGTATTGGTTTGTCCAAGACAAGAAGTGCTTCTATGACCTTCTATTAATGGAAGTATTACACTCAACATATTGTTATGGACAGGAAGCTTATTTATATACATATTGTTTTCTTCCTTCATACATACACATATATGTATACTTACACATAGATATTATGTACTTACAAATGTAGATAACAATTTACATAAAATTGTAATAATCTAATCAAAGTGCAACAATTATTAGCCCAGTCATGGTATAGTTGCTTGTTCCAATTCTACAGAATAGCCTCATTAATAACAGTAGCCTTAAAATGGTCATACAGAAACATATTAATCTCTACCGTTTTTCTCGAGTGTTATGCTCATCTTTCTAAAGGCCCTCTAGGTCCCAAGGTTGACAGGGCCAGTTTTCCTAAAGCAGAGAGGTGGGAACTTCATGGTGTAGGTCCCTTCATTCTGGTTCAATTTGGATTTCTTTCTGTACACTTTGTCATTCCCACCTGCACCTTTGCCAATGCTCCAAAGAAAGAGGTGAAAGCTGCCCCAGTATGCCTTCCCCCTGACCCCTACCCCAATGCCCTTGGTTCCAATTACCCTTCAGAGTTGGCCTGGGCTGTCAGCCCCTTCCCTTCCTTTCCCATGGCATTCACAGAGCTGAAGTTCAGGCAAGCTGGGCAATGAGCACTTGGCCAGTGGTAGCCCAGCCATCACCTGGAACCTCACATACCCTATGAAGAACAATGGTAAAACCATATTTACTGGTCATATTTACTGGAGTTTGAAATATTTTCCTGCTTAGAGGAAACATCAGTAGCTTAGACAAATTTTCAATATGCATCTGAACATATAGATTTGTCTCCTGAAGCTGAACACTCCAAGTTTCTTTACTGGTTGCAGAGATATGAGTTCATATATAGCTCTCATAATAGAGTCACTGCATCATTATCTGTATTCACTATATCTGAGGAATTTTGACCTATTTCAGACCTATCATTTTCTGTCTGACTTGGCAGAAAGTGCCTGAGAAGGTTAAAATATATTTGAAAAGACAAACAAGCACAGAATGATCACAAAATGTTACTTCATGAAACCACACTGAAAATCTAAAATTGTGATTTCATACTCTAATCCCCATTTTAAATCTTATTTTCAAAAAAGTGGGGGACATTACCTTATTCAAAAGCAAGCTTGCTGTCTCAAAATAAATGCTTTTTATCAGTGTGTATTTAATCAAATAATACAATCATAATCTGATTTTTATACAATCATAATCTGTTTTGTGACTGTTAATACTTGACTTTCAAGCTTTGTTCTATATTGCTCTCAAATTTCTTTAGGAAAACAAGATCATATCAAAAGATATAGAAGCACCTGTAAGATATGTCTTAAACTTTTTACTACTTTTTTTTTTTTTTTTTACACTTCCTTGGTGTCTTTACATCTATCACTTTTTAAGCATTTCTACTACTTTTTTCAGACTTCTACACTGCAGCATCAGCAATGACTGATAACCAGCATGGAAAAGAATCAAACACGGAATAAGTCAACTATCTGAACTGCAGATTTGCAGAGAACTTAACTTTAAAAAATGTAAAATCGATAAAAAGATCTGATTGGCTAGGTAAAAATCCTTCTGAAACAGAAGTTCTTCAAATAGTCTAAATCTGAACTTTTAGTTCAGAACTGTCTTGACATAACTTGAGAAGACTTATTTTTTGTTCAGGACCATTTTCTTACTTTGACTTTTCATATTCTTTAATCATTTGAAAATTCAATTCAAGACCTTATGCGATCTAGAATAATAGAAAATCCTATGTCAGACATCAGAAAAATCAATATGAAAATATAGATGTCAAAATCCACACCTAGATCACGTTCAGTATGAGTCAAAATATGCTCAGCTATCTCATGCTTTCAAGTACTGTGCAGGAAAAGTATAATAATACACCCTATGCAGTAAGATAAATGCGTTAATTGAAGAACCTCAGGAGGACTGGGCTGCAGTGAGCCAGGTAATGAGGATGACTGTAGTACCACCAGACAAGCAAGGACTGCTGATCAGGGCAAGTGACAGCAAGCAGGTCCTCCAGCCATACAGAGATGTCTACCACACAAATACAAAATGACAAGCAGATCCAGCTAAGAAGACTAGTGAGTGAGCCTGGCCTGTCCAGAGCCATGGCTGGGCACAACCTGCCTGTGAGGCCAGAGCTGAAACAGGGCTCATGTGCCCCTGGGAGGGGGACTTTAAGTAGGTCCCAGATGGGGGCCACTTAAGGTAATACAGGCCTGCTGCTTCACTTGGGGATCCAATATTGCCCTATTTACACACTTGTGTTGCTTATTTGAAGTAATCCTTAAAGAATCATATATAACAGTGTATATATATGTGTATATATATAGTTAAATATGATTACTGTATATGATAAATATTTGCTTATAAGAGATGAAGAAAGTTTGGATTTTTCTGCCTTTATCTTGCTTTAGAAATATCAATTTAGAAAAAAAACAACAACAACAAAACATATATACAGCAAAGAAACAATCACTGAGGAAGACAGAGCTATTATTTCTGAAAAAAAAAAAAAATCAAGTTACAGGTACATTCAGAGTACTCTTCTGAGTTTCGTAAATATACAGTTATGTGGCAGCTTTCCTACAGTGAATGGTCAAAGAGTTCTTGGTGTTACATATACTATAAGTGCAATATATCTGATCAAAGAAATAGGAAATCGAAATATTTCCATAAGGGAAATTGATTTTAAGAAGTAAATTTTGAAAGAATGTTTACCCAAAAGGCATAACCACAAATCAGAATATAGCACCTGCAAAGTAACTAGTAAGAAATTATTCTAAAGCAATATTTGTATTCCTTGCTATATTAAGTTCTACAAGTTATTTTTCTGTAGTTTACAGACTCGTTCACATAAAAATCACTCCTTATTAAAGAATTAGAATGCATTTCCATTAATAGCAGTAGAACTGAAAAAGCAAAATAATAATAATAAAATAATCCCCTAGGAAACATTTATATTGTCATTCAAGGCTATTTATGCAGGGTTAAAAATTTACATTTTAACTATTGCAGATCATTTGCAAAATACATAGGGAGCAGCTTTGACATGCATTCAATGAATGTACAGTTAATGTGAGAAAATATAGGTCAATGGGAATGTTTTCCAGGAAAACAAATTGCTTACAGAAGAGTTGATTTATGAAGTAGACCATTGTGAAATTTAGAAAAACAATTGCAATGCAGACTAATGACTGTAAAATGCAACAGTGTCTTACATCAAGTTAGTGTTTATCGAACTATATCACAACCTAAGACAAATTACTCCAGATTTCTCAAAATGAAAGAAAACATCCAAAAGGAGAAAGACATAGATGGTGAGTGGAAGATAGAGAAATATAATATAACATTTGAAAAAGAAGTTACAGATTTCTTCTTACAAGAACATGAAATAGAGTACCAAATCCCTTTTTAAAAATAGGAATAGAAGTACTTTCAAATGCATTTACTTTGGATTGAAAAATTTATATTGAAGAAATGAGGAATAATAAATTCAATCCTGAAAAAGGTTGATTTCTGTTGTAATCATGATTGTAAAATTTACTCATATAATACTGCAATGAAAAAGCCGGACAAAATAACATTATGATTATTTAAAGATTTAAGAACAAGTTTCCTTCATTTGGCTTTAGGGAGAACTTACCACTTGCTGTGAACCACTTTGAACAACTATGGCAATATGAATAACTTTCTTATTCCCCCTGTTTCCACAGAATTCAAAATCCTTCTCATACGATTTAAGACAAATATGTATATATATATTATTTTTTTTTTAACTTAGGACTGTAGTATTTTTATATTTATAAAAAAATCCTTTATAACTTCTCTTCACAGAGGTACACCTTCTTAGAAATTTGATTACTATATAACCCTCAGGCCCAATGGGAATAGTACTCAGTTCCACATCTCTTACTTGCAATGAATCCATTTTAATGTGAATATATTCAAACCTATTGATATGAATTTCGAGCCCTTGCTCAAGCCTGAGATTTAATTAATGCCCTTAATTAACTTATAGGAACTCAAATTAAACTTTATTATAAAGTATCCTCCTTTCTACCATTTTTCAATTAATTAATTTCAATTAAGTTTTTATAGTCAAAAGAGAAATCAGGCTGAAATTGATAAGTGGTCATAAACATTAAAATGGGAGAATTTTACAATTTTGTGTATTGTAAATCAAAGATCTGAATTATATATACAATCATTGTTTCTTGTTTATTCTTAGTACCTTTTTACTGCAGAAAAATCTGGGGCTCGTCAGTCATATAGAAACAATATATCAAGGAATAATCTAGAAGGCAGAAAATATCTGATAAACTAATTCAAAACCATGGTTCCCTTTTTCTAGATAAAGCTAGAATAATATAGAAACAAAGTTTCCAATTTGGATTGACAGAATTGAACAGAAGGTTTCAAATATATTTTTAAAGAAAATGTGCATAGTGAGAAAACAACAGATCAGTTCTGTGGCAACTAAATCACATCCTTGGTTGCCTCAAAAACAAATTGTATAGCAACTGCTGTACTTAAGCATGAACTCTAGATATTATCTCAAGAATTTATGCCTCTCACACTGTTCCACAAAGGCCTTTATTCAAAGAGAATCACAGAATCACACAAAATCACAGAATGTTAGATATTGGAAGGGATCTTGAAAGATCATCTAGTCCAATCCCCCTGCCAGAGCAGGAACACCTAGATCAGGTCACACAGGAACATGTCCAGGCGGGTTTTGAGTGTCACCAGAGAAGGCTATTCCACAACCCCCCAGGCAGCTTGTTCCAGTGTTCTGTCACCCTCACCATGAAAAAAGTTTCTTTTCATATTTAAGTGGAACCTCCTACGTTCCAGCTTGCACCCATTGCCCCTAGTCCTATTATTAGATGTCACTGAAGAATGGAAAGGCACTTTTGTAAAGTTTTTCTAAAACATATTTTCAGTGCTGTAGTCCTTTTCCCCAACAAAATATTTTTTTCACAGTTGTCACGTAGTAAGAATATATTTTATGTGCTGTTGAAGAAAAAATGGCTTGCATGTAACTACCGAGGTTAGGCTGAATATTTTCATTAGCTTTATTTTTATTTTTGACTTTATAACAAAATCACCTAGAATGTAAAACCTTCTTCTTCTTCTTCTTCTTCTTCTTCTTCTTCTTCTTCTTCTTCTTCTTCTTCTTCTTCTTTTATTATTATTATTATTATTATTATTATTATATTTTAAACTCCAGAATGTATTTTCAATACAATAAACTACATTTTTGTATCCCTTTACTCAAGGTTGTCTCGAGGCAGGCAATCTGTAACAGCAGAGGTTCAATTAGTTTTTCTTCATGTTATCTATATTGATTATCATTTACTCTGTCTTTCTAGTGCTTTACATAACTGTTTGTTTAGCATTAAATATTAATAAAACTTTTTTTTTTTTTTTTTAACAAACAATCAATACTTGGATCATCACACTATCCTTCAACTGTCTACCCTTTAATTTATTAGAAATGCTATTTTCATTCTTGACTATACTGGACTATTTAATAATTAATGCTGATTATCAGTTATTTTCTGTACAATTTCTTAATTGCATTAAAAAAAAAATAAATCCCTTGAGCTTTGAACAAATAAAGCACTATTATTATTATTTGCCAAAATCATTAATTTTTTTGATAAATGTTTCCAATGTTTTCACCTTCAAGAAACAGAACCAAGTGCAAATTGTTTTCTGGTCTTTGACTAATTCTTTCATATCCACTGTAAGCTTTTGGCCTTGGAACTGTACTTGAGTGTACTCAAGTATTGACAGATCAGAAGTGTTATCATGACCACAGCCCCAGCTGTGTGCTGGGGAACACAGATGTTCAGGAAGAGGTACACCTCCCACCTCAGCTCCTTCACCTCTAACTACCTCATGATATTCTGCAGATGAAGGTTCCTGTCATAGTTGTTCAGCTGTGTGCATTGTCTTCAAGGATACCCAACACTAGGGTGTGATCCCCATTTTCATAAACTCATGCCCACCAGAGGAACTGCTCAATTCCTCAGCTTCATGCTGTATACTGATGTTTTTCTTATGGCCAGAACCAGCAGGGCTGGTCTAACCTCTTGCTGTATTTCTGCTTAAGATGTAAAGTGTAGCTGAAAAGCACAGAGCCAGTGTTTTATGTTGCAGTGAGTTATGGCCAATTAGCTGATTTGCATTTTTTCTGATCATCTGTCTAGTCATAACTTCTCAAATGAAAGTATGCGCCATTGGTAGAGACAGTTGTCTCTATCAGTATATTGGCAAAGTCAGAAGAAACTATTGCTGCACATTGTGACAGAGTTGAAAACTTAAGCTTAGGTCAAAACTGATCCGTAATGAATTGAGCTGTACTGAAAAGGAAGAAAATGCTATTCTATAAAGAAAGTGTTTTGTTTTGTTTGGTTTGGCTTGGTTTTGTTTGGTTTGTTTTTCCTAAGTCATTTTCCCCTGTCTTGGCTAATAAATATTTGGGAAAGCAAAAATTACGTGTCCCATACTTTCTTTTTTAATTGCAGCAAGCATAGTAACAGAGGATCTGTAGCTAGCTTTGGTGTAACAGGTAATACAGTTAAGACAGTTAGGGATGAACAATACCAATATGTGAGTTTTTCCAGTCATTAGAGAATCAGTTTTGATCTATAATCCCTTTGTCTGGAACCAGTACTGAAATTTTTGACAGACACTCTGTGGGATGGCATTAAAATTACAGCATTGATCTCTGTGTAATGTTCACTCTCCATTATTAGTTTTCAGTTTTACCTCTAAAATTCTAAGAAATATATAATGGCATGACTCAGTAGAAAAATACACCTGTAACTGTAAAGCTCACTAGATTTCTCTTTGAGTGCACCCTCAGCAAGTTTGCTGACGACACAAAGCTGGGAGGAGTGGTTGATACCCCAGAGGGCTGTGCTGCCATTCAGAGGGACCTCGACAGGCTGGAGGGTTGGGCTGAGAGGAACCTCATGAAGTTCATCAAGGGCAAGTGCAAGGTCCTACACCTACGGAGGAATAACCCCAAGCACCAGTACAGGCTGGGGCATGACTTGCAGGAGTGCAGCTCTGCAGAGAGATCTGGGAGTCCTGGTGGACAGCAGGCTGACCATGAGTCAGCAATATGCCTGTGTGGCCAAGAAGGCCACGGGTATCCTAGCGTGCATATGGAAAATCATTGCCAGCAGGTCAAGGCAGATGATCCTCCCCCTCTACTCAGCCCTGGTGACACCACACCTGGAGTGTCGTGTCCAGTTCTGGGCTCCCCAGTACAAGAGGGACATAGAACTACTGGAGCAAGTCCAGAGGAGGGCTACAAAGATGATTAGGGGACTGGATCACCTGTTGTATGAGGACAGGCTGAGAAAACTGGGCCTGTTTAGCCCAGAAAAGAGAAGACTGAGGGGAGACCTCATCAATGTGTATAAATATTTGGGGGGGGGGGGGGGGGGGGGCGGTGTCAGGAGGATGGAGCCAGTCTCTTTTCAGTTGTGCCAAGTGCAATGGACACAAACTAAAGCACAGGAAGTTCCGGCTGAATATGAGAGGGCACTTTACTGTGAGGGTGACAGAGCACTGGCACAGGTTACCCAGAGAGGTTGTGGAGTCTCTTTCTCTGGAGATACTCAAAACCCGCCTGGATGCCATCCGGTACAATGTGCTCTACGGGATCCTGCTTGGCAGGGGGATTGGACTAGATGATTTTCAGAGGTCTCTTCCGGCCTCAGACATTCTATGATTCTGTGATTCTGTGATTTTTAATTTAGAAGGAAACATTTTGATCATCTAATTCACACATCAGGCACACATATCTTGTGCTAGAATTTGTTCTTTAGAAAGACATTTACAATTGATTTAAAGACATCTTCTGACAGACTGCATCTCTAGATATGTTTCCCCAAGTGACTAATTACCTTAATTCTTCATGAATAAAGAGTCACACTCAAGTAAACAATACTTTGTAAATATTGTAAATAATACAATACCTTTTAAGATTTTGATTTTAACAGAAAAACACGCTAAAATACTTGATCAAGCAGGGGATGAGAAAATAAACTTTTTTTTTTTTTTTTTTAATCAGTAGGTAAATAATCCCATGTATACTGGTTTTTGTTTGTTTGTTTGTTATGTTCTGTGAATATATATAGTACTTAAATATTTCAGATTGCAAATGCAAGGAATGACTTGCATTTCCTATGGCAGGGGGGCTGGAGTTAGATGATCTTTAAGGTCCCTTCCGACCCGAGCCATTCTATGATTCTATGATTCATTCTAAGACTAACAGTGGACATTCTTCAGAGAACCTGGGGAAATGGGTAAGAGATCTTTGAATCATAGAATCGTAGAATATCCCGAGTTGGAAGGGACCCACAAGGACCATCAAGTCCAACTCCTGGCTCCAGACAGGTCTACCCAAAAATTCACACCATGTGACTAAGAGCATAGTCCAAACATTTCTTAAACTCTGACAGGCTTGGTGCCGTAACTACGTTCCTGGGGAGCTTGTTCCAGTGCATGACCACCCTCTCGGTGAAGAACCTTTTCTTGATATCCAGCCTGAAACTTCCCTGTTGCAGCTTGACTCCATTCCCTCGGGTTCTATCACTAGACACTAAAGAGAATAGATTGGCGCCTGCCCCTCCACTCCCCGTCATGAGGAAATGAGAAAAAGGTAATCTTGCATGAGAATAAACCAGACCAAAGATGTCTCACTGGATAAATATATTAATACCTAGTAGACTAGTTTAAGATACACACAAATATATAGCTATACCCATAGACTTAATCAAATATGCATACAGAACTGTACTAGGCATTGTTGCATATAATAGTACAGGATAATTTATTTTGTTCTAGAAGCAATGCTTGTATGACTGGTACATGCTGAAACTTCATGTTACTGTGCTCCCATTCTTCCAGACTCTACATATGTGGAACAGAACTTTTTTACATGTAAGTAAGAACATTTTGTCCCTTCCCCCTCAACCCCACATTTTTTCCACACATCTTCACAAAGGAAATCACAAAGTTCTCTAGTACAGGAAACACAAACATTAGAGAAGTCCACACTAGGAAAGATAAGACCTAAGAACTATTATTTTCTAACCATATCCTGGAAAATTGGAGGAGACAATGTGATTTCATTTCATCACATTTCATCACATTGAAATGTGATCACATTTCAATGTGATTAGTACTCTTTTCTTGGCCTTGTAAACAATTAGAGGGCTAAGATCAAGGCGAAGTCAAAGCTCTATACTCCGTGTAGCAGGTAAATCTTTCTGTGCATGATGTCAGCTGCCTTTTTAAGGATTATCAATAAAAAGTGCTTCAGAAATGAAACCATATATACATTTGAATGTGGTTTTTACTTAGGATATTAAACTGTGTGTGTGTGTGTGTCATTACACAAAATGGTTCATCCCTAGTTACTTGGATACTAGTAAGTGAGTTTAAACAATATTGTCCCTACTTCTCATTCTTACAAAAACATTTGGAAATAAGAGGGAAATCTTTTTATTTTCAAAGATTAAAATACCAAGATAGCACAGTAATTACTCTTATTGATACTTAGCTAGATGGTAATGGTAAAATTGGTTGCCTTAATATATATAAATATATACATAGAATGTAATGTATTTGGGTATTTGTACACGGAGGTCTGCCTATTCATCTTTGTTGATACCTTTAGCAAAAATAAAATGTAATCAGGTTCAGACATTTCTATCTTTCTTAAGTTATAAACAAAAAGGGATGCTTGGAATGTTTTCATAACGCATTTCATAGATTTTCCTCTCTTTTCCCCATTCTTGTATTTTCATTTAAAAGTATACATTTTTTTCCTACCTATTACAAAAAATGTCAAGACAAGAAATCCCCAGATGATACTATGCCAGAATACTTTTCTGCACTGCTGAGCTGTAGTACTCATTGGTCATCTCAGATTTCCCTATTTTCATTCTGTGTTATTTTTTTCTTGATCATTCCTAGTCATCTCTCTTTTTTCTTTTATCCTCAAATCCTGTCTATATAAGTTTGCATGGTTTAGAGGATTTGGATCACTTATCTTCTAAAATGATTCATTAGTATTATAAGTTCAGTCAAGTTTGAAACATTTTGGAAACTTGCAAAAGTTTATATGAATTTAATTTCCCAAGCCATATCCCTTTTCTTTTAATAAACAGAAATCATGGAATTTTGATAAACATTCATTAGCTACACAAAACAGTCAAACTAAAATAATAATAATAATAATAAAAATTACATACTCTTCAGTATATGTTAAATTACTTACTGTAGCTTTTTCATATTTGGGCAGAAGTTTGCCTCAGTCTTCTTTGAGACAAAAGAAAAAAAATATTCTAGTGATCAAAGAAGATAATTCCTTGACACCAGCTGTCGACAGCTCATGCAAATAAATAAATAAATAAAATATGTTTGTATGTGCCTGTATATGTGTTAATACACAGTTCTTGGCATTTGCTTTAAGTACATCTTGAAACCAAGAAACAGATAAAAGCCTGCTTCATAAATGCAATACTATATATAAAATATTAAACCTGGGTGATGCTAAGAGATTATACATCTGTTTTATAGATTATAATTTGGAAAGCAGTAATTATGATTCAATGTTCTTGCAGTGGGCTGACCCTTGTCTCTAATATGTCTTTTTCATGGATAATCCTTTTTTTTTTCATAATAATAATAATAATTGACTAGCTGAAAATTATTTTTAAAAAAAGCTATGTGCAGTTATTTATCAGTAATTTATCTGTTTCAAAGACAACAAATGATCCCATGTAAAACAAGTAACTTGAACTTGAAAAAATTGATAGAATTAAAAACAGCTAAAACAGAATGGCTCCTTAAATGCTTCTAAATGCCTGAATAAATATTCAGATACTTCTCTGCTCAAATTATTAACTAGCCAGAGATATCATAAAACTGAAAAAAATAAAAATCTAAATTGATCCGATCACAGGTTAATTTTTAATTTCACTAGACCTCATTTGTAATAAAGATGCAAAACTGGATGATGAATATCTGCAGAAATATGCTTTTGTAATGTGAGCCACTCTATAATATAAACTAACCCTTTGCCAGGTGCTTGGCATTGCCCATTACAAACTCCTGTCTGTTTATACTTTGCACCCATTCTCACAGGAAACTTTTTTCTTTTTTCTTTTTTTTTTTTTTTCTAAAAGAAATACCGAGTATTCCAGACAAGAAGAGCACCAACAATGGAAAGTGATTTGAAATATAGCATATCCTTTGACAAACTGAAAGATATAGACTATGACTGTGATGATAATTCTGTTAATTTCTATTTTGAAGGAACAACATAAGAACATATGTAGTTGAACAAAGCATTTCTAAAATTGTCAGTGAGTATTAACAGGCATAACTACCTCTGAAATTCAAGCTGATCAAGCATCACTTTGATCTAGACATTCTGGGTTCAGTCCCCATGACAAAGTATCTCATTTGAATGTTTCACTCAGAGTTAAATGTTTCTGTATTTGACATGCAGCTTTTAAATACACAACATTTCTTCAAGAAAGGTGATATTTTTTTTCCCCAGCATTTTAGGATATGATCCTTTGACACTGAAACCAGTACATGTACTGTTTTCTAGAATAAAAAGCATACAAGGTTTGCAGCCGTAAAAACAAACCGCAATGAAGTATTTCTTCTATTGAAGTACTTAGTGCCGTATATTCATTGCTGCTTCCTTGTTCTTCTAATATTTCTAAATATTTAGTACAATTTATTGGAAATAACACAAAAAATATTCCTAAAAACTAACATTAATGTAAAGTACATACAGACATTGGCTTTTGTTTTAAAACATTGTAACTAGGTGTACAATTAGTAGAACTTTACTGGGCAGGTGCTTAATATAACATAAAAGAAATTACCAAGTTGACTTCAAAAAGACTAGTAATAGGTTCACAAATCGCTTCTCTGTGAAGACAAATAATTATAAATTTTAAGAAACATACTGTTAAATTGACACAATTGTAATGATATCTCTGTAGGTGGCTCATATCATGCACTGTTTTAAATGCTACTAGGAATGTAATGGCAGCATTTGCACAATAGGCCGACACAAGGATGAGGCAGCATAATTGCAGCATCACTGAAGCATGAATATAGACTAATTAACAAAATTGGAACTGCTGCACTCATGCTCACATTTCATCTATCTTATTTCATTTACTTTTACATGCTGTTGTGGTCACAGAATTGCTGTGTTTGTTGTCTGAATATTGCAGATAATATTGTCCATTTGCTGCCTCCATCTTACTGTTTATTTCTGAATGTATCAGTAATACAAGCAGGACTCCATTTATTGGAGCCCTCTCCTCTAATATTTTACTACAAAATATACCATGGAAAGTGAATTTTCCCTTGCATATGCAGAATGTTTGTACTTATGCATAAATAGATATACACAAACAAATCTCTATACACACATATTTACATACACACATCTCTGTTTTTTCCATACTTTGCCATTGGCCTACTGCTGTTATACAGCATGTGTGTGTGCATGTATATGCCTACATATGCACACATACGTGTATATGTGTATGTACACACATACTCTCATATGAATCACAAGCTGTTTTGTGTATGTTTATACATAACAGGTAAGTCAACAAGGCAACATGCAAGGATAAGTACAAAAAAAAATAAAAATAAAAATAAAAATAAAAATAAAAACCCTCCAGGAAATTTAATCAACTAATTACAAGCTATGACAGACATCTGAGGAGGAAAAAAAAATAAAGTATGAAACAGATACTCAATATTAAGACATGGTGATGTGCACAATAGGTGGTACACAATTTCTGCTCATGCTGCAGTCGAAAAAGCAATGTTTGCCACTGATACCGCTTCTGGAGATGAATGTTCTGGAATACACTAGAGAGCGTATTATTTTTCTTTTCTGCAGTATGTGTAGTGCCACATCCAACTCTAAATACATCATTAATTGTCAAACGTGGGGAAAAAACAGCCAGGGATATAAACAGTCAAAAGTATGTTCTTAGAGTTATGCTATTGTTTAACTTATAGATTGTAAGTGGTGCTAAACAGGATGTTTAAGGTCTAAGAAATGTACATCCTACTAAGCAACAATTACATTTTGTTTTTCAACAAGCAGTGGACAACTAAAGCATTGCCAGATTTCTCATCTGCCTTGGGGAATATGAATCTGCATCATCAGTAGTTAATTTGCTGATACATGCATTTAATATTTCAGCAGAGACCTCATTGTTGTTCTCAAGGAATTCATTTGTTCTAGGCTTCAGCCTAGATTTAGATATCTCAGTCTGTTACAGATATTGTCTATCTGAAACCTTCTTGAGTGAAAGAAACCACTTACTAAACTTTGTAACTTTTCAGCAACAAAAATGTGATCCTGTATTGAGTTAATAGAAAGATTATTCTTAGGGTGTAAATCATTATAAAGAAGAATTTGGGATAAAACAAAGAAATTAACACCCACTGAAGGGAAAAAGGAAACAACCACAAACAAACCAATCTCGTATGGAAGATCTGTTTCATGGATCTATATAATCTATATTATATCATCTATATTATATCACCTGTAAGAAACCGGTAAAGCCTGTCTTTGCATTAGTATTGCTGATAAATCCAACCACAGCAACACTGTATGCAACTGGAAAAGGCACACATGAACAGTACTGAATATTAAATTACATTAATAAGATAATTATGCACGTTAACTCTGCTCATATTATTTTTTAATGGTCATCATAATGCCTAGGAGAGAAGGTTAGTTATACCATGTGAAATGCTTCTGGAATTTAATAGCATGCGTTGTCATGCAATGACTTAACTAATAACAGGTAAGCACAGAGGGCCTTGGGCCTCTGCAATTTTCTGCTTTACCATTTGCCACAGGTTGACTATTACTCCGTGCTAACTTTTGCACTGTATATCCCCGCTTGTGTATCACACTGGATTATTCTTCATATTCCCAGAATCAGATTACATAACAAATTGCAGAACAGGGAGGGCTATGTGGAATAAATTTGCCAGACTAGTATAGTTGCTTTACCTAGGATTAATTCTGGGTTTTCTGGTAGACTTTCTGTAGATCTCTCATTTCAGATTTCATTCACCATCTGGTCTCCTGTTGGGGATTCGGCTTTCAATAATTCTGAGAAACTTAGATCATACAAATTCTTCTATTTTCACCTTTTCTGAATTTTATGTTTTAAAACTTTTTTTTTTCTTCACATCTCATTATATATGGATTCTATGCTAAAAATATACATATAAAATAACATATTCTGAATTCTCCTCTTAGTGTAATTATGAAAAATATCTCTTTAGAACCAGTTATTGCTGGACATAATCAGTCACTACAAAAGAACTGAAACTGTTTTTTCTCAGTTTTACATTAAATACAGAATTAATTTCAAGGCAAAAGGCTAATGTGCAGGAAGGTCTTTATCCTTGTGGCTAGGACAGTCCATGAAAATGCTTTTGAAAACAATAATTGTAAATGCTTGAAGGAAGGTTTAGTAGATAAATATTTTCCATTTTATTAATTATTACATACATATGTTTTAATGAATGTAAAATTATTTTACTTAATTTCTTTTACTTCTATCATGTTAATGTTGCTGCTCTACATTAACACCACTTTGAAATCATACCATGAAAGTAAAAGACACAAGTGTTATTCTTCTGGACATATAAGAAAAAATAATTAATGACGACAGAGACATGGAGCTCCTGGAGTGAGTCCAGTGACGGGTTACTAAAATTATTAATGGACTGGAGCATCTCTTAGAGAGCCTGAGGGAGCTGGGCCTGTTCAGCCTAGAGAAGAAGGGCTAGGAGAGATCTTATTAATGTGTATAAGTATCTGAAAGGAGGATGTCAAGAGGATGGGGCCAGACTCTTCTCATTGGTACCCAGTGATAGGACAAGAGGCAACAGGCACAAACTGCCACACAGAAAGTTCTGTTTGAACATGAGGAAAAACTTCTTTACTGTAAGGGTGACTGAGCAGGTTGCCCAGGGAAGTTGTATCAAAAAATGTTGATACTCAAAAGCCATTTGGACACAATCCTGGGTAGTATGCTCTGGGGTATCCTGCCTGAGCAGAGAGGTTAGACTAAATGATCTCCAGAGGTCTCTAACAACATCGATCATTCTGTGATTCTGCGATTCTGTGAATCTGTGATGAAAAACACAAATAAATCAGTGGCTGTGAAAAGGTCTCTTTATGACATTTATAGTAACATGAATTCAGTTTTCTTGGATGGAAGACATTTTCTTCTCAAATGAAATTCACTTTCAAAAGGGAAGAGAGGTAAAATAAAACAATCAATCAACCTAAACCATTATTTTTTACTTCACATATTGCAAACTATAAAGTGTAATGTCAATATGTTCTGCTTGTTCTGCAAACAATTCTCTGTTCCCACTCTCATGTAACAGTAGTGGTATTTTCTGGAGTTGAGAAAGAATTTTCCCCATCTTGAGGAGAATTATGAAGCATTTATTCCTTTGGGAGGGAGGAGAGAAATTCAGTTCAGAGCAGCTTTGATACAATTTGATGAGCTTTACTAAGGAGGTCAGCTTACTGTGAGAACAACAGCCTTAAAGAACAGACTCAGGTCCTTCTGCACATCCAGATACAACATAGATGTACATCAAATGCAGTCCTTTCCATAGTATACTCATTGAAATGATCATAAATTAAATTGCATGGGGGGATAAAAAATGTGACCTTGCCAGTACTTATTTTAGAATAATGTACTGTATCTTGTATTTGATGTGAAACTTGCTCAGTGAGGCAGTCTGAAACACTTTTTATTTTTATTATTAATAATAAAATTCACTGTGGTATTGAAGACATATACACTGTTGACATCTCACTTCACACACATATTAAAGGATTGTACTGGATTACACTCACTGCCCAAATCTTGAATGAGGGCATGACTATAAATTACAACTCAATATGTCATTTGAATCTTAACATGTCACTAGAATAGCCTGCAAGGTGAGTGGGGTCTTACTATCTACAACAAGAAGTTAGATGAGATAGAAATCAGTGCTAAGGGATTTAATCTCCCAACAAAACACAGTTTTTATAAAGGAAACTGAGTAATACCAAAATAAAGTCCCCAGGCAAATTCTAATCTCTACTGAACTACATTATGTGAAGGTCAATCAGTAGGGAAGTGAGGAAATAGAACTGTGGTCTATAAGGACACAGAGATACCACTCTGAGTGGCCTCTGAAATTGCAGCAAGTTATTTAGGTCACAGCAGTAGAAGAGAAAAACTTGACTTGAAGAATCAGCTATGGCTCACAATAAGAACCATGATAATGTAGGCCCAGTAATTTTGTGACTACACTGTTCAAATAAGCATCTTAATGTCTACTATTTCAAAGGACTTAATTGTTTAAAGTGAAATGACGCACCCAAGAAAATAAACCACATTGCTCCTAGTTTCTAAGCCAGTAACATCAGAAATATGAAATGTGAGTCTAGTATTTGAATAAAACATTCTTGTTATAATTCCAGTGTTAGTTCTCTGAATTATATCTATGTCTCACAAATATTCTTCCAAAGCTCCTCTTCGAAGGGACACTCATGATTCACCACAGTTTTAGCATGATTCTCCTGGTCATTGCTCATACCAACTACAGTTCTACATCAAATCCCAAAGGATTTGACATCAATTTAAGAATATCCCAGACAAAAACGAATCAGTAAATATTTGACTTACTGTCCGACTTGAGCTTGATGTTTTCTCTTGAAAGTTAATGAGATACACCTTATGGTGGCAGTCTTTTTTTCTCTAGGATACAGAGAAAAACGTGCACATATGCATGGAGCACATGTCCATGTGTTTCACATATCCAGGAGCACTGGCTTAGTAGGAGGACAGAGGACTTACACAGTACCCTTTTGGAAGGAACAGACACCGGTTGAATTCAGACATTCCACCAGCATGTCCCCAGCAGACTGTCAGCATCAGCTGCCGCATTATGCTGCTTCTTTCCTAGGCACTGGCCAACAAACACAAGAGAAAAGGCTTTTATGCATGTAACTGGTATAGGAAAATGCTAACGTCTCATTGAACGGAAGGGGAAGACTTAGAGAGAAGCTGGAGAGATACAGAACAGAAGGAAACTCCCTTTCTGAGCCTGCAGAGAGGTCCCGGAATATCCTCACTGAAATCTGGCTGTAAGACAGGTGTGGAGAAACTTTGGCAATTGCATCACTAACGCACAAGGAGAAAGGGTTCAAATTTAGATAACTACCCATGAACTGTTTTTGTTGTTGTTGTTTTGGTTTGGTTTGGTTTGTTTGTTTCCTTTTTCTTTTGTGCAGTTAGATTTCTGATTTCACTTGAAGATATGCCCAGCATTTGAAGATTTGTCCACTTTCTGTTCCATGCATTTTTGCAGTATACTTTAGAGAGATCAAGTTCATATACATAAATATATGTGTGTTGTTTTGTTTAAAACCCTCAAATATTCTTTTTTTTTTTCTTTTTTTTTATTATTAACATAATCTTTTAGCTAAAAGTGCCATTTTTCTCCCTTCTTAATTTTATTCCTCCAGGTGTTTGAAATGATCTCTGTATAAAGCAGTGTACTTCATATTGGTTTAAAGTACAACATTTAGCAGGTAACTCCACATGTACACAAGTAGAAAATCAATCCTCAAATGTTATCAAAGAATTCTTAAACTTGCTGCAAAGAGTCATGTTTATTTAACAATTTATATGCCAGAATAGTATCCTTTCTGAAAAGGAAAATGGTTCTCAAAATACAAGTGTATGATTAAGAGATGCAATTTAATAAATTCTATTTTACCTCAGAGTAGCAAGGCCACACAATGTAGGCATGCCTTTTTTTTTTTCTTTTTTCTTAATTTAAGAAGAATAAGAACTTCTCAGAAGAGGATGTAATATACAGAACATCATGATAGTAATGTTGTTCCACCAGATAAGACAGTAAAGACCTAACCCAAACAGCAAAAAGACACCTAAATCTTAACAGAGTCCAATAGGTCTATAAAAGCCTTCTGGGGAAAAAATAAAAAATAAAAATAAAAAATAAAAAACGTCCATAGGAATGATCTGAAATTGGATTAGTCAATCTGGCAAAAAAAAAAAAAAAAAGGGAATGGTTACAAGATAATAACACATCACAGTAAGGTGATCGAGAACAAGCAAATTGTTTATATCTGATTAGATTGCGTACTTTCAACCACCCGAGATATGCCCATATTCCCCAGCTATACCTACCATGTTAAGTTGACTCCACAAAAATTCTTGCAATTCTTTATCTATTAAACTTCATTTGTATAAGCTCTAATAGAATGGATTTTAGTTTTGCATTGGAAGGGTCACAGAATATATCTTTCCACAGAGCAATATTTTTCATGTTAAAATAATTAGAAAACAAAAGAGGAAATTCATAAGTAGCATCTCCTATTTAGAATTGATTTTCTGAAATAGACTTTGTATTTATTTATTTATTTTTAAGTTAACTAGTTGCCAAGGTTTTTACAACTCTATACTCACCAGTGGTTCTATTTTCTAAATCACCACTATTAAATTGCTCTATATCTTGTTATTCAACGTTTTCTCTGGACAATTACTTACTTGTAACTTTAAAATTGTAAAAAAATAAATAAAAAAAAAGCAAAATCAACAACAACAAAAAAAACACAACACCCCCATCCCCCCTTGCGCACACACACAGAAACATATTTAAAATCATTAGCTGCTTTTACTTGCATGGCTTTCCATTGACTGTCTCCACTCTCTGTAAATACTTTGGGATCTTTCCTCAACTACACTTCTACCTCAACCTCTATTTTCAAGCATGCATTATTAGCAGGTTCTCAATATAGAATTCTTAAATCTGTTCTGGTTTTACACAGAAAGTCCTCTGTCAATTTAGGAATATAAAACCACAAACTAGATTACAAAAAAAAAAAAAAAAAAAGTCTTTGCTAAGATGTCCTGGCCAAAACACCTTGTACTGCAAGGCATTGATCTCCACAAACTGAAACATCATATGACCTTGTTTCTCTCATTGGATACCATAGAGTACCAAACACACATGTTAATATAATCAATTATTTTACTGCATAAAATTAATGGGATAAGGACAGAAGATTATATATATATATATATATATACACACACATACACTAATAATGGAAATTTTGCCATCTCCACCCCTTGCAATGACGTCGTGAGTTTATAATCCTGGTCATAAGAGAATAAATGTCAACAAGGGAGAATGAGTCATGAATTTCATCAATTCATCCTCTGTATTTTCAAAGATTACGACAGGTATAGGTAAGAACAGTAAAAAAGCACTGTGAATGGCTAGCCTCTGTGAAGAACAGCATATTTCAAAAATATGGAAAGGAAAGGGATGGCAGACACTGTGTGGTATATTGACCTCAGCAGGTATGTAAACTCCCACCCAAGCAAAGTGAGTTGCTTGCTTACTCTCCCATCAGCAGTATAGGAGGTTAGATTTAGATTAGATATTAGGAGGAATTTTTTTCACTGTAAGGGTCGTGGGGCATTGGAACAGATTGCCAAGACAAGTTGTGGATGCCCCATCCCTGGAGGTGTTCAAGGCCAGGCTGGGTGGGGCCTTGTGCAACCTGATCTAGGAGGTGGCATCCCTATGGCAGGGGGGTTGGAACTAGGTGATCTTTAAGGTCCCTTCCAATTCAAACCATTCTATGATTCTATGATTCTATGAATCACATTACAGCTGGCAACTGCCAAAGACATTTATATTAGAAGGTAAGATAAAAATGACAGTTTAAATATAGTTCATTGGTAAAATATGGTAACGGTTTAGTAGAAGATACAAATTGTTTACAGACTATTACCTTTGTCTTTGAAAAAGAGTTTCCTTATTACCAAATAAGGATATTATTTCATTCACTCAAACCTGGAAATTATTTCTTTGGAGGTATTAGTCTTCAGCAAGTCATGCTTGTAACAAGCATACACAAAAACTTTTTAAACAGTATGATTTGAAGCAATACATGTCATAAATCTGAACTCTACTTTTAAATTCTACAATAGTTGGAGCAAAGACAAAACCAGTTAGAAAACAAGATGACGCTAGGAGGTGGCCAAACCAGTATTCAGGCATTAAGGAGATCTGTTATTATTATTTTTAACACGTTGTGGAGAAATCAGTCTATGTTCTGCATGATTGATGCATTACATCACCCAAAACACTATGATACAGCATGCCAAAATTGAATTTATTTTTTTCCTCATGTAAATTATAATTTTATTAAACACACACACATAAAAAATATGTAAGATCACTGATTTAAAATTAAATTAATTAAAAAAAAAATCAGGCACAGAAAGCCAAATCAGGTTGGCATGCTTTCATATTTATGAATTCCTTTTCTTCCTTGAGAATGTGATTTGATGATTTTTTTTTGTAAATTCCCAGAAAACATAAAGCTGAAGAGTTGCTCAGAAGTATTATAGCAACTATTATTTTTCCACTAGTATTAGTTTAATGTACTGTACTGCTAAAGTCAGGACTGTAAATGGCATAAGAAAAACTATTGGCATGTTTATGTTCAACAGTCCTATGAAAATGCACACGCTATAAAATATCATTTTGCTGTATGCTAACGATGTAGGAGTAACAAAGTCTTACATTTGTGTCTCACTGACCATATTTCATATTTTCAATTGTAGTCAATTCTTTCCTTTTGTTGAACTGGATTTTTGAAATCAAACAAGAATCCAGACATATTACGGGTGTCAGTACCAGTAAAGATATTTTTCTTATTCTGCTGTTTTTTACATTTCTTGATTTTGAACAACAACAAAAAAAATGTTGTGACAAAACATCTTACAATAAGACTGAATATTTTTCTTTATATTTCTAACTACTGTAGTAAACTAATGAATTATATATAATTTAGTTTTGTAAATCAATATCATTCCTTAGACTTTTCATGGAATTATGCAGGATATATACTGGAAGACGTCTTCATAAAGTTGCAGACACACATTTAATTAGTAAGACTGCTGAAAAAAAGTTACACTATTCTAAGCCCTCTCTCTGCTCAAATTTGCAACTGTTTCAGCTAAACTGAGTATTTGAAACCACAGACCAGAGAAACTACAGTTAAATAAATAAATAAAGTTATTTAAGCAAGTTGATATACTGTATATTGATTGTTAAACCCAAACAACAACAACAAAGTTTCTTTGTGCAGTTTTGCATTGAGTTAACTAAACTTAGGTTTTGGTTCCTTCTTTCACCCCTGCTTTTATATTTTGTCCAATGACTGGCTAAAGTAAAACACATACTCCTATGTATCACTTATCTAGTTAGGTACTTCAATTGCTTAAATATATTTATCTTACTTGCAGTTCTTTCTCCCCTTTACTCCTTTTTACCTGTAAAAGTTGCATTTCTTCCTGACACGAAACAAAACCTATCCTGTGGAAGAAAAGCCCCTCAAATTACAGTAACTCTCATCTCACACCACAGTACTTTGTTCCTAGCCTCCAACATTTCTCTGGAAGAAATGAATCAGACCTCTGAAATAGCTCATTTAAGGTGTAATGAGACACAAAAAGAAAGTAAGCAGTAGAACGTGGCAGGAGAACAACCCCGATTGCAATTCTTCCCAATTCCTCTGACAGAAACAACTACACTGCCAAACCCAGTGCCTAGTATCCGCATAGAGAGTACCTAGCTGAAGGACATCATCAAGTAAAACCCATGCGACTGCTTGAGAACCTCACCCTCCTATCTCATCTATCGATTTCAACATTTCTGCAATAGATGGTAGTAGACAGTGACAGGAAGCTCACAGGGCAAGATAAAGACACGGAAATTGCCTAGCAATTATCATTTGTGACCTAATGGATTTGACTTGGGGAAAATCAGCTTAATTTCTTGCTAATTAAAATAGATGTGGGTAGTGAGAAACAAGGAGATAAACATTAAAACAGTATATTTCCTCCCCTATTTCCCATGGTCAATTTCACTCCTTCACTACCGACTTTTCTGCCTCCTGTAGCTGAATGGTACAGGGGAAGACTGGTGTACGGTTACAGTCACTACACAATGTTTTCTGTCTGTTACTCCATCCTCCTCACACTTTTTCCCTGCTCCAGCGTGGGCTCTCCATGGGCTGCTGTCCTTCATGAAAAAAATCTGTCCCAGCATGGGGTCCTCCAGCACCTACAGAGAATATTTTCTCCAGCACCATGGAACAAAGGGAGGATTTTATGTGCCTTCTCCTTCTTCTCCCACCTTGGGTGTTTCCTCTGCTGTTTCTCACAATTTTTTGTTACTTCCTCTTCCCTCTGTAAAGCAGCCTGTGTTCCAGGCTGACCCCGAGGCGAGGCACCGCCATCTTGGCTGCGGGGCCCAGCCATGCCCTGCGGTGGGGCCACTGGGGCCGGCTGGGGCCGGCACAGGGCAGCCCAGGCATTGCTTCATGCAGCAGTTCAGGAGCACCCTCCACCCCCCAGCCCCCCCAAAACAAACAAACAAACAAACAAACAAACAAACAAAAACTTGACACTTAAATCCTGTAGAGATATTTAGAATTTGACTTTCCTGGTCTCACGAAGCTATAGAGGTTTTTTAAGCTATAGAGGTTTCAGAGCTATTCAAAGCTATTTCGGAAGGCAGTTGTCATCTGGACACAGGGCAATGCAGAACCAATGCTACTGTTTTTTCTCAGATAAATGTTCTAGTGGCTGCCTATCAGAGCTGCCTTCTATATCTGTGCAAAGAAAAAGAAACACTTTTATGAGCCCCTCAGATAATGACGGCACATTTTCAGTCACAAAATATTGCTACAAAAAGTATTGGACTGCTGGGTCACATTAAAATCTTGACAAGAGGGGATGCTACCTTTGTGATTTTTAGTCACTCAGTGGAGGGTTCAGTCCCCAGACCCTACTGAGCCTTAAACTATAGTGGGATCCTTAAATCCATTGCAGCACTCTTGTAAATCTAGGTCTGAAGCTTCTCAGCTATATTTCAAATTTCACTGTTTTATGATCTTTAATTCTGGAAAGTTTTGTCAGCTGGAAACAGGCAGAGAACATAAGGAAGTCTCAGGGAATTAGCTTAACATGAGCCTGTATGAGCAGAAATAAAGACATCGTCAGTGTTTGCAAAAGAACCAAGTCCTACAAGAGCTAGTTGTCCTTTCACTGTACACATGGAGCATGACACATGTAAGAATCATTCCCAATATTTAGGTTACATTTCCAAGGACTTTGAATACTATTTCACTACTAAAACTGCCATGAAGGGGAAGAGGTATTGATTCTTTGTGGTCAGGTGGCTACCTGATTAAGGAATTCCGTGGAATTTAATGGAAGCTCTGTGGGAGAAGTTGGACGACTTAGTAAGAAGGTTCCAAAGGCATTGAGGATTCACTGACATGCTGCCTAATGTAGAGACAGCTGGAAAAGCTTGCAGCGTGAGGGAGGAGCTGGCCTTTCCCAGAAGGAAGAATATATATCACTGGCCTCTTTTGAAGGCAGTGGATAGTTTCAGGCTAGTTGTAATTGCCCTTAAATTTCACAAAAAAAGTTACAATAAATAATATGTAGCTAAGCTATTTTGGAAGTGGAAACGTTCCCTTTCAAGTTGGCAGACTGAGTCACCATTTCAAAGGGAAAACAAAAGCTTATGGTGTTTGGGACACCGTCCTCAAAATGGGAACGAAGGGAACTTCTTCCAACCCACTAATACGTACAGTATGAATACAATACTATAGTATGAAAATGCAACAGAAGCACTTGGTCTCATCTTGCACACTGGACAGATTCTGCTCATTCACTTGGCAAAAATGGTGCTATGAAGAATACTGAGCAGATAAAAGCCCTGCAAAGCTCTGGGAGTAAGTCTGGAAGCAGTGCAGGCAGAGTCCTAAGGATGGAGAAGGCAACAGATGCTTCTTGCAAATTAAAGTATCACTAGGTGTAGCTGTCAGCAAGGGGGCTTTATTTTTCTTTATATCTACAAATTATGTTCCAAGGAAAACTGTAAAACAAGGGGAAATCTATCTCACAGAGAAAACATAGAGCCTCTTCAGACGTAAATTCTGTGGAACCTTGAGCAGGACAAGTGAGAAAAAATCACAAACAAAAATAAGCTGTATAAAGATTTCAAAATGAGGAAACAGGATCATTTGCAATAAGAATACAAAGCACCATGGTGAATTAATTTGTATAAATTTTATGTATCTGTATACTAATGAAAAACAAATTTGTAAATAAACTGAAGGAGTTGAAAGAGCAAATTTTTGATCAAAACTACTACCTAATTTGCCAAATAGATTTATCAGGATAAAGACGTGACTAGATTATTAATTTCAAAGGGCAGAACTTGCTCATGTAGAACAGGAAGGGGAAAAAAGAGTTTCATTAAAAATTAAATATGCATGTTTGCTCCATGGTTCAAAATAAGTAGGGAGACAGCTTGAAAGATGTCTGGTTGCTACCATGCTGTGGACTGTGATACAAACCAAATCAAGAAGATTTGGTTAGAATGAGTAATTGTCAGAATCTTTTAAAACACATAAATTGAGGTATATGGAAGACTTTAACAAGCAGTGGAATACAGGACAGCCCAGACATATTTTGTTGATAAAAAGGTTCATAAAGAAACTGAACGAGAAATTCTTCAAGACTCAAGTCTATCTAGCAAGAAGGACATTGTGCAATGCAATCTGAATGAGAGTGACTATGAAACAGTACGAACTGCAACTTCTGGAAGGGGAGAGAAGAAAAACAAAAAACATTGGACTTTAAAGAAGGACATCACAATGAATCTTAAAATTGGTAGAAAATGACCTGTGTGAAATAAATGTAACCTGTTGTATAGTTCTTCATTCTGGCACACAAGAACAAGCTCAGTTCCCCTAGATTCTGCATGACTACTTCAATTTGAACCCCAATCTGGCAGTCCAAGAAAAGTCAGTCAGAGTGTACAGTGATCTATGTCTCCAAATAATCAATACAAATAATCAAGCTGTGTAATGTAATAGATGGAAGTATTTACAAGAAGCATTAAAAGAAACACAGAAACATGAAAGGTCTGAGAACTGCTGGCCCTGCTAAGGAGTTGGGGATGAATGAGATTATTTCCTGAGATGCCATATTTTAAAAATTAGATCTTGGAATAGAAGGAAAAATATAGAAGAAATCCTGACATACATGTTCTTAATAATGACAACAACAAAACAACAACAGCAATAATAATATTGGTAGTAGTAATAGTAGTAGTAATAGCATAAAGTCCTCCACAAATTAAGAAGACTATTAGGGTAGCAGAGTGACTTCTTATACATGCAGATTCTAAGCTAAGATTTCATTAACATATGCAATATCCATTTCTTAGAGTTCTTTTACATGAATCGAACAGATCCATGTTTAGCTCCTCAGTGATAATTTATTTGCATTTCTCCATTCATGCTTTATTATCTGTTTATGCTTTAGTTATCTATTTATTAGAGCTTTGCTGAGAATTAGTTCATTTTATATAAATCTTTTGGAGGCAAAATTTCAGCTATCCTTAATGCTTAGAGGCAATTATTCAAACATGTTGCCCTATGGCTAACAAAGCAATTACATGTGAGACCTACTTAATATGTGTGATAAAGTAATCTGCCACTACACAATTGTTGCACAGGCATTCAACAGTGAAAGAATCTAATCATAGTCATAAAATGATGCAAATGGCAGAAGTAATGACTGAAGATGCTCCCAAAATGAGTATTTCCAATTTTAGAATAAGCATCCTAAGTGAACTCACATTGGTTTTTGGAACTGGATTTCTCTGGAGGTGGTTGACTGGTAAATGTTAAGTTGCTGTCACCATTTTCAGATAAGAAATAATGCTAGTGTGTACATTTTCTTAGTCTCTATAACCCCCTTAAATGTGAACACATAAACTGTCTCAAAATTAGTTCTTTCGGAACATTTTTCTTATGGTCTGCCTATTAAGTAGTAGTCAGCAAGTGAGCCAGCAAATTCTTGGTTAGTCAAAAGAAACCACTGAAAATAGTATAGCCAATAGTTGGATAAAGCTAAACTGCTTTGAGATAAGCAGACCCAGCTGAAGAAAAATGAGAGAATGAGCACTACAGAAGATGTAAGAAGGCGAAGTTTCATGGTTTCATATTGAAAACTACATCAGTAAAACCTATATTCCAATTCCATGAATTGTTCTCATGGCAAAGCTTATAATGAGAACAGCAAATGGCAAACATAAATCAATTTTCATGGTTAGGAAGAAACAAACTTCACTTACTCCCCTAGCTTTCATGCTGCTTTCTTGGATGGTGTACAGTCATTCAGGAATTTCAGCTGAAGTCCATGGCTCAGCTTGTGTGAAGCTGAGCACAAGTATTTGCAGCATTTTGCAGGGACAAAATCATACACAAAAGAATTGGGGGAAAAAAAATGCAAGTGTTTTTTAAAGAGGACTTTTTGGGGAGAGAGAGCATGAGAGTTAAATTATTTTTTCCAGACTTCAGTTTCCTAATTCTAGTAAGACTTTAAAAACTGGCAGAGGAATATGACTAGTATGGATCCTCTTTTTTAGTTCAAAATCATGTGATTATTTTAAAATATGCTACACATTAATGAACTTGCAAACCAGAGCAGTAATGAAGTAAAAGTTACAGAAATTGATTTTATTTTTTTCCCCTTGCCTATATGGGGATGATGGATAGCCTTTATTTCTTTGGCTTTATTGTTCACTGTGTCTCTTTGAATAAATGTTGAAGACCATAATAAATTAACATCATATTTGCAGAACTACTTTCTGAAACTAAAGGTTATTTGGATGTTAGACTACCAAAAATTTCCAAAAGGGTACTCTCTGTCTCTGTTGTCTAGATGCCAATTAAACTGAAATTTATCAATTAGTTTATGTTCAGTATGGTTCCATTCTAATCTGACAGAAGCAAATGCCTACTTTCTGATGTATAATTTTATGAAAGGAATTTGTTCACAGTGCAGAGATATTTTTCATTCCCAGTTTACACTGTGGCTTTCTTTGGCATGCTGCTACATTAACCTTTTAGTCTTATCAGTGAATACTAAAATTGTTGCATCCATTAATAACAAATAAAACCATTTCGTCCTTCACTGTCAAGGAAATAATGTAGGATCGCCTTAAATTCATGAACTACCTTCTTACAACTCAGCTATGTCTGGATTATTCATTATACATACAGAAATGCACTTGTTTATGAAATCCTAATGTGATGTCTGACACTACACTACCTTGTGGAAGCCCTTACCTTGTCCTAAGTTTAAGAACTTTAAGAAAGCCCTTAGGTTTAAATGCCAAGGAAATACAACACTGATTTAAGAACAAAAGCATTTCAAAAGAATAAGTAATAATAAAATAAATATTTATTGCAATATAAAAACAATCAAACAAACAAACAAACAAAACAGAAATGTCAAGGCAGAAAATGCTCTCCACCCACATCAGTTACCTTTTAAAAACAAAATCAAGAAAAGACTTTCTAGCATCTTCTGTGCTCAAATACTCATTGTTCTCAATACAAGGACTTTCTTATTAGTTATACATTACCTTTTTACTGAAGGTTTCTAATTATATAGGGTCCCAGAGATGAAATGACATAGATTTTCTAATAGATTTTCTAATTTTAGATAGTGTGTAGACCACTACCAAGATATGTATGTGGGATGTGATGTGAGATATTAATTGCTTTAGACATAAGAGCTGCAACCATGATCTTACTGATCTCAGTGCTATACAAACAATCATGGCATGAGGTTCTGGAAGGTGGGAAATAAAAGTTGGAAAGATCTATGCATTATGAGTCTTTCTGTGCTGATATTAAGAACTCAGATAAGCATTAGTACCTGATTTACAATGCTGCTGCAAAGCAGCTTTCTAAAGAGCTCTTGGGTTTGTTGCCATTATAATGAAACATACAGTATATCTAGAGGATATACTAAAATCAGATCCTATCAGGAAAGCACTATTGGAAGTGTTTTTTACTGACATTATCAGTATCAAAGGGATGGAATTTAAATAAATATATAAGTAAATACAGTCAGCTCTTATCAGTTTGCTTACATACAGGGTTGTAAGTATGTATCTATCCTGAATCTCTTTGTGGCTGAGTAGGCTTGTGAGACAGATACAACAGATCAATAAGCAAATAGATAATTTTTATAAACAAGTAGAAGAAACTAATTCAGAATATAATAACAAGCACAATAATAAAAAATCACTTCTGTCTATTAAACACAACCAGTGTCATGACTTTCCAGTTACTTAATCTTTTCATTCAACTATTGCAGGGTCCAGAAAGGGAGTTTGAAAGTCTTGGTTATATATGACTTAGAATAAGCAGCCACTAAAACAGAATCTTTGGTTTAAATATATAGTAAAGAACTCTACAGATCTCTCTTATTTTCTGCATTTCCCTCCTTCTGATATTATCATCTTGCAACATATTTTGGGCAATAATGGAATATATTTCTCATAACCCCAATTTATATGTATGCATACAGTTACAAAATTCATATTTTTTCTATGGGTAATCAAAGAGATTCATGAGGTCTTACAGATGATTCCCTTCTACCAGATCACTCTTGATATATGTTCTTCAGCCCCTGCCAAAACTACTTTAATGATGTTTCCAAAGACTAGCTAACTTTGCCATACGGGGTATTTTCTCTTGGGTTTCTACTTCAAATTATTCTGGATCATTTTGCTCAAAGGGATTTTTCTTTCTGCTGAACATATTTCCTGTAGGAGTATATTTCATATGGAAAAAAAAAGAGGGATGGTGGGAACTTTTTTTTTTTTTCTTTTCAGTTTCCTAGTATTTTGAAAATGACAACACAGAAAATGA
Organism: Cygnus atratus; assembly: GCF_013377495.2. NCBI lineage: Eukaryota > Metazoa > Chordata > Aves > Anseriformes > Anatidae > Cygnus > Cygnus atratus. The sequence goes on from NC_066362.1 coordinate 107,544,540, forward strand.
AAAGAAAAATAAAGATTTTATTTATTCCTCTGGCAATAACAGCTCATCCTCTTCACTGTAGATCTAGCAAGTAAATAAAGTTAGAAATAAAATTTATAAACCTTAAAAAGCTTCACTCAAGACTGTCTTTAGTTGAATTTTTGGCTGAATTCTTCCAGCTGCTACAGCCATTCTAAGCTGTTCAATCAGTGAAAAGAGACTGCAAAAATTAGGAAAACTGGTGACTTAGATGAGTGGTTCTGCTCATACCTATTTGTACTTCACTGTAGGAGCAGTCAGTGTACCCAGGAGAAAAAGTAACACAAGGAAATATAATAATTTGACAATTAACAAATTTAATATATATATTTTGTTAATGCATCAAAATAATATTTTAAGTCACATAAATAAGACTGACGACTGTCAAAAGCCTTGATTCTCCACTGGAGACCTGAAAAACAGGTTTTAATATACTGCATGGAGGCTTATTTCAAGACTGTACCAGTCTAGCTAAAGGAGTACAAGCAAGGAGCTGTATGCCTGTGTCCTATAAGGTCACTTGCACTTCTGTTTTTAATTGAAGTCTGAGCAGTAGACTGAAGTTAGCAATGTATTCTAGTAAGCCTTGAGGTCAAGAAAGATTAAAGGTTTCGGTTTTGTTTTTGTTTTTAAAAAGACATTTCTTCTTTTTCTTAAGTAAGGAACATATAAACTGAAACAGGTTATATTACCTTATTTCAAAGTAAGAAACTAAATAACTTAAAAATCAATGAGACAACCTTCTTTTCTTATGGCTAGTTGTGCCTATTTTTTAGTTTAGACCAATATTGGAGCTGGCTTTGGGCTCTCCCCAAATTTTAGCCATTTGCTTCAATATGTAAAGTATTTCTCATGTCATTATCACCTGAATTTAAATGAAAGTCTACTCTTAGACTTTAAAAACTCGACTGAATACTGCAAGCAGAAGCAGTAGAGAAAGTGTGTCTATGTAGCTTAAAAACCTTATTATTCTCCATTACCCTTCATTCCTAGCTCTTGAAATAGCCATATTGGATTGAAAAGTTGATCACACTGAAGATGTGAAGAAACTTCATTTTCTTAGTCATCTTAGAGTAAGCTAAAAGCAAATGACAAAAGTAAAAGACAAATATAAATAAATAATATTAATAAAAAAGAAGCTTTATGTCATATAGCACTGGGAACTATGAGTTAAAATGGTAGACAGACATAATAGTATCTATTTAAGAACTCATATATATAGGTATATTTCTTCTAATCTGCTTTCTAAGTTGCCTGGATGGGAGTCCATATAAAATTTATAAGTTTTACTTAACTTCTTCTGAGAATAGCTAAGCAGTTCTTGCTAAGTTCCAGCAATCATCTAAGCTTAAACAGTGCTCAGCTATTCCTGCCTGTATTCTTTTCTAGGGTTCTGTCGTCATAGTTTTTTTGGTTGTTTCGCTGAGGGTTTGGTATTCTTGTGTTTCTTGTTTTTTGATTTGTTTGTTTTTTGGTTGTTGTTTTGTTTTGTTTTTGAAGGAAAAAAAAAGGCATTTTGTGTACTTCTTAAGTACATCTCTTTTAGTAGAGACATTCTTGGTAGAAATAAACAAAAGGTATATAGAGATATGTTTTCACATAAGTTAATTTTATTAGTGACCCAAACTCAAGAAGATGTTTAGTGAAATAGAGGCTAGACAAATAATTAATGGTTACCTCTACTATTTGTGAAGGATATCTGAGTCACCAGGGATAGTTGTCTGCAAAAGAACTTCAATGCATCATAAAAAGGCACTGCAAGAGCAGGATCAGTCCAAACACATTGTATGAGTAGCTATGACTATCCTTTCATACCAACTGTCCTAGTCAATTGCCAATTTTACCTTGACTTGAGGGATGCTAATCAATTATATTATAATTTTGCATCTACTCTCACTTTAGCAGGGGACTGGAGTTTCATTCAGTCTGAGCTTCTGTACTTAGTTTCATTGCTCCACTTAATATCATGCATTACGATTATTTCTAGAAATTACTGCAAGTGTTATAAAGAATGATCTCTTTCTTGTTGTATGATTTTCTTTCACTGAGAGGTTTTCACTTGTCAACAATTGTTGTGGTTTAGCCCGGCTGGCAGCCAAACACCACACAGCCGTTCGCTCACCTTCCCCCCTCCCTCTCTGGGATGGGGGAGAGAAACGGGAAAGTGAAGTCTGTGAGTTGAGATAAAGACAGTTTATTAAGACAGGGAAAATAATAACAATAATAATAATAATAATAATAATAGTATTAATAGTAATAATGTGTACGAAATAAGTGATGCACAATGCAATTGCTCACCACCCGTTGACCGATGCCCAGCCTATCCCCAAGCAGCCGGCCCCCCCCTCCACCCTGGCTAGCCACCCCTATGTATTGTTCAGCATGACGTCAAATGGTATGGAATACCCCTTTGGCCAGTTTGGGTCAGCTGTCCTGGGTCTGTCCCCTCCCAGCTCCTGCTGCATCCCTAGCCTGCTCGCTAGCAGGACAGAGCGAGAAGCTGAAAAGTCCTTGGCTTGGTGTAAGCACTGCTCTACAACAATTAAAACATCAGCATGTTATCAGCGCTCTTCTCATTCTAATCCAAAACATAGCACCCTGCCAGCTACTCGGAGGAAAATTAACTCTGTCCTACCTGAAACCAGGACAACAATAAAAAAAATCTTAATTATAATTTATTTAGGGGAAAAATTAACTATTAACAAGGTACAAGGCCTAATAAAAATGCAACAGGTAAATAATATCATTACTTAAGTAGGAACTACTTATTACTTTACAGTCTTCTGAAGGTATAAATAGAAATATACAAATTTGGACAAAAATTATTTGCTTTTTAGTTTTTTGTTTTGTTTTGTTTTTAGATTATTATTTTCATGCACATAACAATTTTTGGTTTAATTTCTAGTTGAGCAAAAAAAGACAGAGCTAGATTTGTTCTCTGTGTTGATGGGCAGTTTTATGTAAAATGTTAGATTAATGATAGGTCTGGATGCTCAGAAATATTGGACACTATTTCAGTACCATACAATAGGTACTTCACATTTGATTTCCATACAGCATTTTGCCTGATTGCCTGATGGCAATCTCAAGCTGACAATTGACTCACTGTATGGATTTATCTTCTGATGTCAATTTGCTGTAGTTACAATTGTGAATAGCATGTACCTTGAAGATGGATCTCATGAAGGGTCTCAGCTTAATTTATGTAAAATGTCTCTTTCCTAGCATCATGGTGAGGTCAACAATGAATATATGCATAGACCTCTGAAATGCATTCTAAAGGTATTATATGAGCAGGAAGTCCGTTACATGAGTCTTGTCATTGCAGCTTGAATCAAGCAAAAAGCACTAAAGAGTTTCTGTAGTACCCTCACAAAGGAGAATATTTTGGCATACATTTATGGCACTTGGCAATAGATATTTTATTTAGGATTTTAGTGAGCATAACTTTAATTTTTTAACACTGACTAATAATTCTGCATTTTTTTAACACTATATTTCCTACATAATGCTTCAGTTCCCCTTGACCTTAACTCTCTTGACACAAGGGTCAGTTTATAAATATTCTATGGTAGACTGTAAAAGAATAGATGTGAAAGCATCTTCATAATTTCTGAGTAACTGGGCTACCTAGGATAGTTTAGGATATTTATTAAAGAAAGCTTTTTCATTTATAGGTGTTTTATAATTCATTTTTCTTCTTGTCACAGAGAACTTATTTTCTTTTTTGAAAACCCAGTGTGTTACATAATAATGTTTCTATTCAACACTAAAAAATAATATTATGAAGGTTATAGGCCCCTAAGATCAGCTCTGTTGGATACATGTCCAACATTTTTTCTAGTGAAAGAGAATAATTTCTAGAGTTACATTTGTTTTTAGTAGACAACATTTTTCTGTGAGTCATGTCTCAATTTGCAATCTGTTCTCCTTCCCATAAACAAATGCTTTAAATGTGTAAATGATGCAAACAGTTTGAAGAAAACAAAACAAAACTCTCCAATCTCACAGAAATTATATGATCTGTAAAAACTACAGGCAAAACATTTTGGCTGCATTTCCTGAGGGTGTTGAGTTGTTTTTATTGCTTCTGAGTGTAACTGAGTCCTTTCCTCCATTGAGGTACTGATGAATCCAGTTTTACAGCATATCATTAAAACACCTGTAGGCAGTGAATATATATTCACAGCTCCCAGAATCAATACTTCCACTTACCTACAAAACCAGTGCTTTTAAGTTGTTCTTCACAGTTTCCTGAGACATGGGACAGGGAGGAGGAAAGGAAGTAAGAGCAAGAACGGGCAAACATACAGTCTTCTGACAGTTATTGGATCTATTGAAAGGGCTCTTAAAACATAATGAACACCTTCATTTCTTATATCTTGCTTCTGCTTTGTTCTGCAAACCATTGAAATCTTTTACAAGAGTGAAACTTTCCCTTCTGACATAGATTTATTGTAAGGAAATTCTTGTATTTTAAAAGGGATTAAAAAAACACCACCACACAAAAAAAAAAAAAAAAAAAAAAAAAACATTCTGACTCAAGGAGATATCATTTTCTGAGATCCAATAAGCCTGATGCAGAGTTGTTGCATTTAATTTTCTGTGCACCTTATCTCACAATAAACTCAGTGTAATATAGGTAAAGTATATCAGTGATGGTTTTCCACTCCCATTCCCCTTCCTCTCCTTCCCCCCCCCCCCCAATATAAAGACTACAACAGGCCCTATCATAATTAGATACCAGACTTATTTTTTTATATATATATATATAAAATGGGAAGAAAAAACTACTTAGGAATTATTAAACATCAGAAAGTAAATGGTTTTTCTGCAACCTGCATAGCACATTGTGGTAACAAACAACAACATCAGCAAATATTTTCACATTTCCTTACACACAAACAGAGTCATTAACTTAAAGTTAATGTTGCTTGAATTCAATTCCTATCAACAGGCTTGGCAGAAAAGCAAGGAAAATTAAAGTGTTAAGCCATTCTAACTCCAAACATGCTGGGTAACTGGACAACAGTAGAAAGGCAAATGATCACTTTTTTCCCCCTTCCCTGTAGAAAAGTACAGGTAGCTCTCTAAGACTGATGAGATTTTTCTAACTCAATAAATGGGAGAAAAAATTAGAATAGGGTGGGAAATCTAACATTTAGCTCACTATGTATAATGAATAAGAAGGATTAGTGAAGCTAAATGCTTAAAGCAAATACATACAACATTGCAATGGACAATGTCAAAAAATAAAAAAGTCCTTCTGTAGCTGCCAATTTTCACCTATTACTTCCAATCTCTTTTAAGATTAATGTTCCTCCAAACATCTTCTAAAAGGGAAAATATGCACAACTCTACTCCATGAACATATGTACCAACAGCATCCCACTAAGAAAACAAAAATGACTGCTTGGGCCAAGCACCCAGGTTTAGAACCTTTATGGACTATGCCACATTGTTCACTGCCAGCAAAAAGAATTGTTATCAAACAGTTCAGCATAAAATAAGAGGCCAGTTGTAGATAGAGGCCACTGCAGTCAGGAAATCCCCACTGCTTTAATGTGTTTGGTCACTAATAGTTTATATTGGTCCTCTACTGCAATTCTGCAATATAAGCAAAATTCCATATTCTATTGTTTCCAGACTTTTAGAGCTCCCATTCTAGCAGTGCATGTACTTACACTAGCCTAGGATGAGCTAATTTCATGTCAAATGTGCAAAAACATTTGTGAGGAATAAAATAAGCTTCAACTCGTTCAAAGAGTACAATCTTTTCCTGTGTTTCAAAGAACAACAATCAATTATTAATGAATAATTATTTAAAATAATAACACTGAAATACTTTCTTTTCTTTTCAATATTCTCCTACACTTCTTAAATTTGATCCAACTAAATTTTTGACTAGTTTCTGTTGTGACGAACAGATTCTGTCTCCAAAAATAGCCCTCTGCTTTGCATAGGCCTCATGTTGAAAACGCTGCTTAGACTTCCAACCTAACATCATATCTTTGAATTTCAATATGAGATATCTGCCTGAGGAAATATTCAGCTGAGGGGTCAAACGATCTGGTTTGTCTCAATCAGAAAGCATGCTCCTTCAGAAAACTGGGATGCTTAATGGGTAAAGCAAAAAGTGTTTCCCTAGGTAGTTCTTTCTGTTCTACATAGATTTTTAGGGCCTTTAAAACTGGCCTTTCATATTACACTTAAAAAAATATTTACAAAGTTTTAGATAGAATGTAAACTTCTCTGGAAAGAATACATACACAGCCTCAGAATTAAATCTGTTCAGGAGAAATGTGTTTTTAATGCATTGATTTTTAATTCTATGGAGTCAAGTGTAAACAATCAGTCAAGATTATTTATATTTTTATATATTTATATATATTTTTGCTCTTGCTTCTATATGAGGAGAAAAGATCATGATACCATGACCTGGCATCTTTTTTTTTTTTTTCCAAGGGTTTTTCATATAGAGGTTCTGTAAGTGTTTGTTTAATGTAACCTATTACACATTTTGACATTGTGCATGTGCCTGTCTTTAGTTATAAAGGTGTTTACTAGTGGTTGTTTTATGTGGGTTTTTGCAATGCTACTATGAGCAGGTTTGACTGACATGATAAAGTCTGGAGGTTAAAGTGATACTCTTTCCAACAGAAAAAGGGGCTCTTGTGGAGCTGAAGGTTTTCCAAGTAACTGCAATGGCATTTGTACTCTAGTTAACTGTCAAATCATCTTCTGAACAGGAATAATGCTAACCAGATGGTTATAATGCATATTGATGGACAATGATTATGTATGTACAACAGTTGGGGTTGTTGAAGATTTCACTGTCCTCAGCCAGGAGGATCAAAATGACAATCCATCCAGTGCTTTCATGCATAAGGTTAGGAGGATAAGGTTTCCCTTATGCTTCATCTCACAGCTATTATGGATTAATTTCCTTGCCACTCTGCCTTCTTTCACAGCAGGTTGGCAAGCCAATGTTATCCACTGACATTCCAGTTAAGCACACCAGGTAGTAATAAACCATGTCTACTATATTCATCAAAAAATACTGGTCTTCCCAGGAGTACTAATTTGAATTACAGAAGAAAAAAAAAAAAAAGAAGAAGAAAAAAAAGTTATGAAAGGCAAACAAGAGACTGATTATTTTAAATTTCCTCAAAATGCTCATAAATTAATCAGAAATACAGTCTTGTCTCAGAGAATGTTCTAATTTAATTTCAATACAGTGCAGTATCACAATTGAGAATACGGAAGAAAGTGGAAATAATATAGTCATTAATGCATTAAAGCAGACCACATTTTAAAGATCAGCTCATCTGATTTTGCTAACAAAGTTTGGTGATACACATATATATGTGGATGTATTGATATTATTTTTTATCTCATAAGTGAAACTTGAAGGTATGTTGTTTAGAAGATTTGAAAACTAAAGGTTTTGCTAAAGACTGGGACATCTGAACGACAGATAAAAGGGATGGTCGAGGAACATGTGGAATGGCTTTTGAACTTCAGAGAATCCATATAAGTTTTTGTACTACACAGGAAATTACTTCCTTTGTCAGCTCTTTACAGGTGCAAGTATGACTGATGCTATCAATATTCAGAGACAAGAGAAGAAATATAGAAGGAAAACAGAATGTGATCAAGAAAACTATCATACTCTGTCTTATATTTGCATTCAAGAGCTTCCAAGGATATTAAAGGTGGACCATAGAGACATAGGAAAAAACAATGCTATGATATCAGAAGACCAACATAACCAAAATGGTAGGCAAGCAAGAAGGTACTGTTAGTGTCATTGCCTGTAGACCTGATAAGAATACCGTTAGTATCAGTGAGATAAGCATCTAAGGATAAAAACTAAAGTGCATGGACCTGCAGTCTGTCAATAGGGGAAAAAAAGAAACAAATTTTGGAAGGGTGCTTTACTTACTGTCTGTATACACTGAGGAAAGGAAAAGAAAAGATAGAATCCTAACTGTTTTTTGTTTTAAAGACAGGAAGATTGAAACTTCATAGACAGAAAAAAAAAAAAAAAAGTATATACTCAATAAGGTTTCAGGAAGAAAATTAGATCTAATTTGACCATGTTGGCCTTCTGGGACGGAGAGAGAGATTCTGAAGACCGATAAAATATAAGATTGAACATAAGGAATATGAAAGATTGATAAGTTTAAGATTAATTTAGTTAGAAGTGGAGTTTAAATCCGTGTTAGCTAGTGGGCTTGTACAGGAAGAACTTGAAAAATGAAAGGAGATAGTAAAAAACTGATATGAAGATAAAAAAAGAGAACTATTAAAAGACATAATAATAAAATTCCAGAGAGTACAGAATATGAGTGAGGAAAAATAAGTTATTTTATCAAAAATAGATAAAATTAGAATTGATTATAGTCTTAGAAGCCTGTGTGACAATGAGGCATTTGAGACACTGACACGATAAGTTTTGATGACATAAACAAAGAGATAAGTTTGTCTTGATCATTAAGCAGTGACTACTTTATAATTAGCCAGTAATATCAGTAATCTCAGAAGAGACATGGATATTGGCTGCAAAAATATGACTTAAGATATGTGGAGACTATTTATCATGTGATTGACAAACTATATTAACCCAAAGTCATTGACAACATAACAGTCAAATAAGCAGATTTTTCTAAGCCATATTTAAAGTCACTGAAAATGTTTAACTGTTTCATATACACAGGAAAGGAATTAGTGCATAAGAAACAAGAGATTATATTTGCATTGAGTAGATTGAGATGAGCAGTAGTTGATTGGAGATGAGCAGATTTCCTTCAACCTGCCTATACTGCAGTTAATCTTATGGTAGATGTCTAAAACATATCTGATGAACTATGTGAGAAGTGACAGCTTTTCTCTGTTGACTAGACAAGATATTCAAAATCTATCTCAAATATAGGGGTTTATGATGTAGATTTGTAAAACTATCTTAGAAGAATTTCCCTGTAACTATTTACAGATCTTTTATTGTTAATCAAACAGTAAATATATGAAGTATTTGAAAATTTAAGGAATTAAAATTTAAAAAGCATGTAAAAGATAAGTAAATCATTCTGCATTGTCAACCTACATTTGCTACAAGGACATCAGAACAAAATAGCTTTTCTTTTCATTTTTCCCCTTTATTGTTTTAAGTAAGCCATTTTAATGAATTTCCAAAGTGGCCAAAGAATAACTTCTTCCTATTTATTTCCATAGCACACTCTAAAAACAGACAAAACAATCTTCCAGTCTAACTATTAAATTTATATAAATGTAAATTTAATCTGATAAAGATTAAGAAATAGCTTTATAATTGTTTTTATTCATAAAGCAGAAAGAGAAGGGGTGCAAATCTGCAAGCAACAAGCACTACTAGAAAAGCATGCAAGGAAACTGATAGCCTGAAGGCTATCAAACGGGACTTTAGGGGACTGGGACGTTTAGTGGATGGAGCGGGAGTACAGGTGGTGTTTTTGTCTATCCCTGCAGTGGCAGGGAGGGGTACGGAGAGGACACAGAAAGCGCACCTGATTAACATGTAGCTCAGAGGCTGATGCCAACACAGAAATTTTGGTTTTTTTGACCATGGGGCGCTTTACTCGGCACCCGGCCTGGTGACCGCAGATGGGTCCCTATCTCCAAGGGGAAAATGTATCCTAGCCCAGGAGCTGGCAGGGCTCGTTGAGAGGGCTTTAAACTAGGAAAGAAGGGGGATGGGGCTGAAATTAGGCTTGTTGGAGCTGTACCAGAGGGAACAATGGCAAAGCCGGGGAAGAAGGCAATGGCCCAACTGAAGTGCATCTACACTAATGCACGCAGCATGGGTAACAAACAAGAGGAGCTGGAAGCCATCGTGCAGCAGGAAGGCTATGACTTGGTTGCCATCATGGAAACGTGGTGGGACCACTCTCATGACTGGAGTGCTGCAATGCCTGGCTATAGGCTCTTCAGAAGGGACAGGCAGCACAGAAGGAGTGGTGGTGTGGCTCTCTATATTAGAGAGTGTTTTGATGTTGAGGAACTTAAGGCTGGGAATGATAAGGTTGAGTCTCTTTGGGTTAGGATCAGAGGGAAGGCCAACAAGGCAAGCATCCTGGGGGGGGTCTGTTATAGACCGCCGAACCAGGATGAGGAGATAGATGAGGAGTTCTACAGGCAGCTGGCAGAAGCCGCGAAATCGTCAGCGCTTGTTCTCGTGGGGGACTTCAACTTCCCAGACATATCCTGGAAGCACAACACAGCCCAGAGAAAGCAGTCTAGGAGGTTTCTGGAGAGCGTGGAAGATAGCTTCCTGACGCAGCTGGTTAGAGAGCCTACAAGGGGAGGTGCCCCGCTAGACCTTCTCTTCACAAACAGTGACAGACTGGTGGGAGATGTGGTGGTCGAGAGCTGTCTTGGGCAGAGTGACCACGAAATGGTAGAATTCTCTATTCTTGGCGAAGTCAGGAAGGGGACCAGCAAAACCGCTGTCTTGGACTTCCGGAGGGCTGACTTTGAGCTGTTCAGGACACTGGTTGGCAGAGTCCCTTGGGAGGAGGTTCTGAAGGGCAGAGGAGTCCAGGAAGGCTGGGCGCTCCTCAAGAAGGAAATCTTAATGGCTCAGGAGCAGTCTGTCCCCACATGCCCAAAGACGAGCCAGCACGGAACTAGACCGGCCTGGCTGAACTGAGAGTTGTGGCTA